>NC_048596.1:116912445-117212445 GCF_003668045.3 Cricetulus griseus | reverse complement strand
GGCATGTTTTCAGAGAGACTCTATACTTTTCAGGGGTTCAGAGATGGCTTTACTGCCCTCAAGAGTTCAGGAGGAATCCCCAGCTCACAGTGCACATTCCACCCCAGCTCAGCATTGAACAAGGCCTAACACTCTTATCTGACTACACAGGGATGAGGGCAGATGAGGTCGATGGAGCCTTGAGCAGAGAACAAGAAGCCTCCCTTCCCAGCCCCCACCCTGGGTGAGACTCACAATCTGCTTCTCATTCTGGTTGCCACTGCTGTAGGTGGTGGCTAGAGTGGAGGAGCAGGCCTCACTGTACCAGGGCACATTGCCAAACTGTGTGGCACTGCTGATGGACAACGTGTAGATGCTGTTGGTGTAGCCATCACAGTTGCAGCTGTCATGTTCCCGGCCCCCGTTCCCTGAGGCCCAGACAAAGATGGAGCCAAGCCCACCACGACCCTGTGAACAAAGTGGGCTGAGGTTACTTAAGATGGGGCATGGGTTGCAGGGCGGGGGGAGGGGGATGGATAGGGGGTACGGAGGTGCAGTAGGAAGATGCTTTTAGCCGTCTGGGAAGATGGGAGCCTCCATTTCTGAGGACTCTGAGCTCATTTCTTGGATCCACCCATACTGTAGATCAGTATGTATGCATACTTAGGTCTGTGCATAAAATCAAATTAGACTAGGTTCACCACAAAATAAAAGAGTAAGGATCCCCACAGAATGGGGAAATGGGTGGTTTGTTTTGTTTTCTATCTCTTAATTTAAACTTAAAAAAATTACTATATGTATATGGTCATGCATGCCATGTGGTGGTCAGAGAACAACTGTGTGGAGTTGGTTCTCTCCTACATTTATATGGTTACTGGGGCTTGAACTCAGGTCATCAAGCTGTGTATCTCTCTTAGACCCCGTCACTTATTATCTATGGTGGTGCTGAGCTCAAGCCCATGGTCTCAGGTTGGGGATGTAGCACATGGCAGAGGACCTGCCTAACATATGTGTTGCCTAGGCTCAATATAACATTGCAAATCTTTGCTCCAAATTAAAAAAAAAAAAATCAGGGATGGAGAACAGCTCAGCAGTTAAGGGCACCTGTTGCTCTTGCAGAAGTCCTGGGTTTGAGTCTCAGCACCTATATGGTGGCTCCCAACCATTCATAATCACGGTTCCAGGGAATCCAAACGGCATGCATGTGGCACACATACATGCAGGCCATTAAAACATTTATACACATAAAATAAAAATAAAAAAATTAAAAAATCAGGACCTTATTCAAAGGTACATTTGCCAGTCTCTAACTCCTTAATGTTTTAACAACATTTAGTTTTTAATTTTTTAAATGTGTGTTGGTGTTTTGCCTGCATAAATCTGTATGAGGGTACCAGATTCCCTGGAAATGGAGTTACAGACAGTTGTGAGCTGCCATGTGGGTGTTGGGAATTGAACCTGGATCCTCTGGAGGAGCAACCAGTGCTTTTAACCACTGAGCCATCTCTCCAGCCCCTAAAATTTATTTTTATTATTTAAGATTTTACTTGTTTTTTTTTTTTTTAAAGATTTTATTTATTATGTATACAACATTGTGCTTCCATGTACATCTGCACACCAGAAGAGGGCACCAGATCTCATAATGGATGGTTGTGAGCCACCATGTGGTTATGTGGTTGCTGGGAATTGAACTCAGGACCTCTGGAAGAGCAGTCAGTGATCTTAACCTCTGAGCCATCTCTCCAGCCCCCCCTTTTTTTTTGTTTTGTTTTGTTTTTCGAGACAGGGTTTCTCTGTGGCTTTGGAGGCTGTCCTGGAACTAGCTCAAACTCACAGAGATCCGCCTGCCTCTGCCTCCCGAATGCCGGGGATTAAAGGCGTGCGCCACCACTGCCCGGCTTTTACTTGTATTTGTATGAGTGTTGTGCCTGTATGTACATACATGTACTACATGTATGTCTGGTGCCCTCAGAGGACAGAGAAGGGCATCAGATCCCTGGAACTGGAGTTACTGATGGTTGTGAGCCACCATGTAGGTTCTGAGAACCACACCCAAGTCCTCTGCAAGAGCAGCCAGTGCTCTTAACTACTGGGACATCTCTCTGGCCTCTATAACATTTAATTTTACCACTTTTGTCAATATTAAAATTAAACACAAGAGCGAGACATGGTGGTGCACATCTATAATCACAAGAGTCAGGAAGCTGAAGCAGTAGAATCACTGAGTTCGAGGCTAGCCTGGGTTACATGGTTACATGGCAAGTTCCAGGCCAATCTAAACTACATAGGAAGAACTTGTCTCAAAAATAAGGGCCAAGAGGTGGTAGCTCATGCCTTTAATCCCAGTACTTGGAGGCAAAGGTAGACAGATCTCTGTGACTCCGAGGCCAGCCTGGTCTACAAAGTGAGTTCTAGGACAACCAAGGCTGTTACATAGTGAAACCTTGTCCTGGAAAACAAAAAAAGAAAGAAAAGAAAAAGAAGAAAGAAAGAAAGAAAGAAGGAAGGAAGGAAGAAAGAAAGGGAGGGAGGAAGGGAGGGAGGGGGGAGGGAAGAAAAAGAGCAAATGGGGAAAAAAAAAAAAAAAAAGACAGAACCAGCCAGCCTGATTTCCAGGGTTGCACCGGACCCCCACTTCACCTGGCTAACTCCCCGAAAAAAGGCCTCCTCAGCGAGACGGGCTGGCCCATCCACGGTCTTGCCATCATCCTCAGGTCCCCAGCTGGCACTGTAGATGTGGATGTGGTTGGGGTTCAAACCCAGCGAACGAGCCTCTACTGCGTCAGTCACCTCGCCATCCAACATGCGCACCCCTGGCCGCAGAGGAGGTGGGAAAAGGGATCTGCGTGGGTCCAGCTGCCAGGGGCACCCGTAGGCACAGGCCAGCCTGAACCCCAGGAGGAGCAAGAGAGAGGAGAGGCCAGTGCTGGGAAACCCAAAGCTCCTATCTATTGTCTGCCACTGTTTCTCATGAGCAGGACCCAAAGAAGAAAGGGGATGCTGTCTCCCCAAGCCACTCATTCTTCACTAGAAAGCCTTGGGCCTCAGAGGAGCAGGGATCGAAGGCTGTGATATGATTAAGGGAGGAGACTTCTGCTGAGAGGCTCCTATCCCACTCCACCATGCTACCAGCATGGGAGTCCAGCTTTTCCATTTGCTAAGGACCAGCATGCTGCCAAAAGCTCCATCGTGGAAGGTGGGGGGTAGACAGAGAGAACGTCCATGAGAGGTCCCCCCACCTTCAATGTTGGACCCAGGGCCAAGGCTCATACCCACCTCCAATTCGGGCGTTGTAAGCTACACCTACACCACAGACACCATTGTTGGCTACTGCTGCCACCTCACCCGCACACCGAGTGCCGTGCCTGCCGAGATCAAGAATACGGCATTAGTGGGTGTGGACAGAGTACAGCAGGTAACCCTGAGTCACATCAGTCACTCTTCCCTGTGGGGCCACCATCCTCTTTGCGATGATCATAACCTCCCTTGGATCCTGGTGCAGTGGATCTCTGAGTTTGAGGCCAGCCTGGTCTACAGAGCAAGTTCCAGAACAGCCAGGGCTACATATGGAAACCATGTCCCCCAAAACAAAAACAAAACTCCCTTGGGGGACCAGGACTATAAACAGGGACTCAGTTGTGGGTTTTTCTTGGGGGGGGGTTGAGGGGGTTGGGGTTTTTTTTGTTTTTGTTTTTGTTTTTTCTTTTTTTAGAGACAGGGTTGCTCTGTGTAGCTCTGGCTGTCCCAGGACTCACTGTGAACTAGGCTGACCTGGAACTCACAGAGATCCTCCTGTCTCTGCCTCCCAAGTGCTGGGATTAAAGGCGTGCGCCACCAATGCCCATCTTGGTGTTTTTTTGAGATAGGGTCTCACTATGTAACTTAGCTGGCCTGGAACTCACTATGTAGAGCAAACTCACAGAGATCTGCCAACTTCTCCGTCCCCAGTGCCAGTTTGATTAAAGGAGCCGCCACCATGCCCAGAAAGACTTCAGTTTTTAGGTGGGACTTGTGACATCAGACTCACCCTTGTGTCCTTAACTGGTAAGAGGGAAGACGCTCAGAGGCGGGAGCGTGATATTTCTCACCTGTTGTCATTCATCTGTGTATACCGAGGCTGAGGGTCAGGGTCCTGGTCATTGACATCAAAACTGGCTCCAGGATCCTGTAAGGACAGGGCCATCATCAGAAGCTGCCTCACCACACTGCCCACCGAGGGATCACCACCATTCTCCTCCATTCCTCACATAATTGCCTGCCAAGTCGGGATGGTTCTTCTCAATGCCGTCGTCCAGGATGGAGACCACAATGCCGTGACCTGTGAAGCCCTGGGCCCAGGCTTCCTTCACATTCAGGTCTCGCTGAGTGACACCAGACTGCAGAGACAACCAGCCCATAACCAGAGATATTTGGTCGCTAACTCAGAGAACCCATTCCACCCAAACCCTCTATCACCACCCATTGCCACTCCTTGTTTCCACTGGAAATGCATAGCTTCTGGGAAGGCAGGATGGGCTAGAACAGTGGTTCTCAAGCTGTGGGTTGTGAACACCCTCCCCAGCCCCTCCACCCCGGCAACCCTCTTATCTCCAGAAATATTTACATTCATAACAATAGCGAAATTACAGTTATGAAATAGCAATGAAAATATTGTTATGGTTGGGGGTCAGCACAACACGAGGAACTGTATTAAATAAAGAGCTACAGCATTAGGAAGGTTGAGAACCAATGAGTTAGTAAGCCTCATCCACTCACAGCACCTCACAGTGGTGGGGAAGAAGACCAGAACCCAAGGAGGCAGCATACCAGGTACCACTGCTGGGGAAACTTGGGGTCTGTGGGCTCCTGATACACGTCCCGCTTGGTCCTCCGTTTTGCTACCTGCTGCTCCAGCCACTTTACCTAGGGATGATATAGATGATATAGGTGTGTGTGGGGGAGGGAGGGGGGCTCAGAACAGAAGCAGTGGCAGCTGGAAGGGCCAGGGCCACACTTACTTGAGGCTCCCTCTGTAGCCGGATGTGTCGCTGGCGGTGAGGTGACAAGGACCGCTTTGTCACTGCTCTATGCCTGAAGTGGTAATAGTCACCAAAGATCTGCAATAAAGCAATGAGACCGAGATGGGCCTTCCATCTGCCAGTCCCTGGGGGAGGCAGAGAAGGGGGTGGACAAGGCTGCTGGGGAGGCTCACAAAGACAAGTGGTGATGGGGCATCTGTTCCCTGCTTAAGACCCACGAGAACATGCAGGGGATGGAGGGGGACACCCTCATTGAGATGTGCTGGTTTTTCTAAGCAACTATGATAAAAGCCCACTAACAGGACAATGCCACAGACCCCATCCCAGCCACCCAGAATCTGCCTCTTGCCCAGATGCCCTGGAAGACACTCTACTTTATGGTGCAAAAGCTTATGCCCTCACCCTCTCCACCACGAGGCAATGTCCTGAAGTTACACCAACAGGCCAGGTGAGAAACCTACCTGGCCCAGGTTGTGGAACCCATGCTTCCGTGCCACGCTGTCAGCCACAGCTGGGCCTCCAGAGATGTGCACAGCCCAAGTGTTGGTGAAGATCTTTTGGCCACGAGCATCAGCTGCTAGCAGGACCAAGGCTCCTGCTGCTGCTACCACCCATAGCAACCAGGGCCTCAGCTCCATGGGGGGGCAGATGACTGGGACCCCGGAGCTCCTGTCTCCCTGGCCTGGTCACAGGGCCTTGGCTGCCACGTGCCTGCTCACTGCCAGGGCCCCGGAGCTGACTGGCGGGGGCATGGGGCCGAGATGGGCAGGGCTGGGGAGCAGGGTGAGGGCAGGCTCTGAGGGAGCAAGAGGAAGAAAGGAAGAAGAGTCAGTTGGTTCTCATCACATACTAATACTCTCCTTCCTGTCTTCAAGGCTTAATCAGGGGCTAAAAAGGAGTTTCGGGGAGGTGGATAAAACAAACAAATACATGCTGGGCGTTGGTGGCGCATGCCTTTAATCCCAGCACTCGGAAGGCAGAGGCAGGCGGATCTCTGTGAGTCTGAGGCCAGCCTGGTCTCCAGAGCGAGTGCCAGGATAGGCTCCAAAGCTACACAGAGAAACCCTGTCTCGAAAAACCAAACCAAACAAACAAACAAACAAACACCCGAGACTCTGGGAAGATGGCTCAGTAGGGACAATTACTGTTGCCCAAGCATGAAGACCTGAGCCTGGAGTCCCAGAACCACATAAAAAGGTAGGCTTGGCAGCCTGTGTCTGTAACTCCAGCACCAGGGGCAGGACAAAGACAAAAGAATTGCTGGGGCTTGCTGGCTACCCAACCTATCCAAATTCACAAGCTTCAGGTTTGGGAAGAGACCCTGTCTCAAAACAAAACAAAACCCCCCCCAAACAATTGTCAGGGTTGGAGAGACGCTCAGTGCTTCTTTAAGAGCACATGTATGTAGCCCCTGCTCCTGCGGAGGACTAGCATTCTAGTCCTAGCACCTGTATGGATGGTTCACAACTACTTATAACCCCAGTTCCAAGGGATCCAATTCCTGCCCCATCCCCCAAAGCCTCACCACATACACACACACATACACACAAGCTGTCTTTGGAAGAATCCAGCCCCTATCCCTAAAGGTCAGCCAAACAGGCACATGGACCCATCATCTCCCTTCACAAGCCTTTCTCCGTTAAGAATACAATCAGGGCTTGAGTCATTCAAAATAAAAAAAAACAAACAATAACCAAAGAAAGAAAGCTACATTATAAAATGGCATGTACACCGGATTCCATTTTGTTTTCTTAAAACTATACATGCATATTTATACATAACCAAAACAAAATCTGGAAGGACACACACTAAAATGTTAACAATGGCTCCTTGGAGAGATGGTGAGAATTATGAGTAGCAACTGTTAGGTTTTTTTCTTTGTGCTATCGTATGTTCTCCTAATCCCTAAGTATAGTTTATAAAAGAATAACATGTTAGTGCTTTAAAAAATGAACAGGGTCTACCCAACTCATTAGGTTAGCTGTAGGGAGTTGTTTGAAAAGACTCACAGTCCCTGAGAGGGAAAGAGTGGGTGACTTAAGTTGGGAGGGGGCTGGGAAACCATGTTCTGAGCACACAGGACTCCTGAGGCTTCACTTTCCTTTAGGACTGAGATGACAGCCATCTTTAGAGGCAGGGCCCAGAGCTGCCCCCTCGATTGTTCCAGACCCACCACCTTGCGTAATCTGAGCTGGGCAGCCAGGGCAAACACTGGCTGCTGAGCCAGGAGCACCAAGGTGAGGCTGAATCAATAGTCCTGAGTGTTGTTTTTCCTCCTTCAGCAAACAGACAGCAAGACTTCACTACCAGGGGCCATATAACAGTCCCCATAAAGGGCCCCCAACAACCACAAGCCAAGCTCCTGGGGTAGGTGGAAGCTAGGAGAGGTTCCAGTAGGCTGCTGGGGGTACCCTGTCTCAGTGCCAAGCTTTTGTGTCTGCCCAAGGATCCTCATGCCCCTGCCATTCCCGTGTTTCAGCCCCAGAAGTGGCGGCCGTTCAAGCTGATGGTGAAATGAAGGGACCTCAGCACACACTGTCCTGGGGAGCTGGGCAGATCTGCTTGCCACTGGAAACCCCTTGATTCTCCAGGAGCTACAACAGGCCTCCCTCACTGCTGCCGCCTCACCCTACAGGCTCCGGGGACTCCACACACAATTCCTGGAGTATTTTCAGTTTATACCAAAATAACCTGACAGCTGATAGCAGAAGACATTCACAATGCAGAATCCATACCCGAAGGGCAGAGGCCAAAGGGCTCCAAAGACACGCCTGGAAGTTACAGCTCCATGTCCCCCTGGGAGATAAAGCCACTATGTGTGACTAATCGGGTGCTCCAGTGCTAAGGAGTAAAGGGACTTCAAGCCCCCATTTAGGAAGATGTGGGGCTTAGAGGCAAAACTGTGTGGAAACAGGGCCTGTTCTCTTGTCACAGCTAAAGTTCTCTTGGGTTTAGACATCAGGCAGACTCCCTGCCGGGAGATGGGAGACCTGCCTATAGCTTCCAAATTATGGCTGGGTCTGTCTGGGTCTAGCTCAGGTTCCAGCAAACTGTAGATGGAGCTACAACTGCCTGGCATTAAAGGTGATTAACCAACTATTTAATTACCTTGCAGCAAGCAACTGAGCTTCAGGCACAATTGAACAGGACGGGGATCCAACACCCCACCCCCAAGGAAGGTGATCTGCTTCCCTCCACCAAGTGTCCTCACCTATGGCAAGGGTAGGATATGGATTCCAGTCATCAGACAGCCTGGCCTCATCATATGACAGAGAGAGGACCACCCCACCAACTCGTGCTCAAACACACACACACACACACACACACACACACACACACACACACACACACACACACACGACCAAGAGCTGAGAACAATGAATGAACAGGCTTCTCCCCACCCCCATCCCAGACTCTGACTCACCCTCTGAGTCCCAGTTGTCTCAAACCAGGAGGCTGGATGTATTTCTAGCCTCTCTGGGTCAGTCTTGCCCAGCACTCAGTTTGGGCCTGGCTACAGACTGAGCTATGGTCCGGTTCCTAGTTGTTTTCTTGGACAAAGCCTTTTCTCCCTCCCTAGAACCTGCCAACAGAGACAGCCACCCCAGGTATCAGAGCTGCACCTACCACCAGGTGTGGCTGCTGCTTCCTGGGACCTAGAGACATGGCAGAGACAGCCACAGAGCAAGCCACTTAAGGCTGCTGGGAACCCAATCAGGTCTCTCTTTCCAGCAGCGACCCCCAAGGCAGGTCCTGTTACAGGCACACTGACACTCCCATGGAATTCTAACTCCTAGTCCCAGCTTAACTACTGTTCCCTGCATGATCTTACACAAGTCATTTCCTCTTTCCCGGCCTCAGTTTCCTTGGTGGTTAAAAACTATTAAGCCAGCGGTTTTCAAACTTTTTTTTCTTTTTAAAGCCAACGAATCCTCTTTTTAAAAACGTGTCAGAAGCCCAACATAGGAAACAAACAAACACCGAATCTGCTTGACCACTCTCCTTTGCTATGTCCACACCTGGCCAGCAGCCACAGGCCCTCACTGGGCCACATCACCTGCGTTGCCTTGGTACTTCCCAAGTCAGAGAGAATCCCAGCGCTCCGGAGAGATGAAAGTCAAGCCTGCTTCCCCCAGGCGCAAGGACCACGGGCGGTGGGAAAGTAGGCACTGACCAGACTAGTGTCTGCCGTCAGACCTGTCTGGCAAGCAGGCCGCCCCTCAATCAGCCACCCGACGGGGGCAGCAGGGGCCTCGGCCAGGCCTCGGCAGAAGGCGACTCAGACCTCCCCAAGCCGGCCTGCGCGCGCCCGCCCGCGGATCCCGCCCCCCGACTGCTCCGGCCGCACAGGTGTGCGGGCCGGCCGAGGACCCCGTGCCCTACCAGAAGCGCGTCCCGCGGGGTACAGGCCCGAGCCGCCGGGGCCCCGGAGGACGGCGGGCAGGCGTGTGAGCACCCAGCGCCCGCGGAATGCTCTGCCCAGCCCGCCCCAACAGGGGCCCCGCCGGCGTTTCCTGAGGTCAGAGGGCTCGCCCTGGCCCCAGCGGAAAAGTACCGGCGCGGGCCCAAGCCCCGCGCTCAGGTGGGCTGCGTTGCTCCCGTCCTCCCACCGCGGCGGCCGGGAACCCATGGCCAGAGCCCGGCGGCCGGCGAGGCCCGGGGCTGCACCGCCCGGCTCCGCGCTCCCCCGCCCGCTCCGGGCCCGGTTCCCCAGCGAGCCGCCTTCTCGGCCCCGGGCCGCGCGCCCTCACCGCTTACCCTGGGGAGCCGGGCGGGGAAACTTTTCCGGGCGACCGCCGCGGCTGCTCGGGCACCCCTCGGCCGAGCGCGGAGCCCGGCGGCGGGGGCCTGGCTCGGGCGGTCCCCGCGCCCGGCAGCGGCGTCACGGCGCGCAGGCGGGGAGGCGCGGCGGCGCGGCCTCGGCCCGGCCGGAGACCAGGACAAGGCTCGGCCTGGGCTCGGGCGCGGGGCGGGGCAGCGGCCCGGCCGCGGCGGCGCGGCTTGTTTACTCGGGCCGCTGTCACGGCGGCGGCGGCGGCGGCGGCGGCGGCGGCGGCAGCGGCCCCGGCTCCTCCTCCTCCTCCGCGCCGCGCCCCTCCCCCTCGCGGGCGCCACCTCCGCGCTCCGCGGCCGCAGCCGGCCCGGCCCGCTCGCAGCCCGTGTCGGGCGGCGTTCTGAGCACCCCACGCGGCCGGCCCGCGGCCTCAGGGCGCCCTGTCTACGGCTGCCGGGGGGCGGGTAGGGAGCGCGGTTCCTGCGTGCCACCCCCAGGCCCCTCCGTCCACGCCCGGCTCGGCTATCGGCCCCGCGAATTCCCGGGCAGGCGGTCTCGGAGACCCAGACGGAGTCCGCGGGCGGGATGGCCAGGGAAGGGCCGGGAGTCCCGGAGAGCCCAGGCTGGCCCTCCCTTCCCCGCGGCCCCGGCTCTAGAGCCCAGAGTTAAGGGTTAGTCCCGGGAAGCGCCCTGGGATGGCGGACCTGGCTGGGGCAACTCCACTCCCAGGTCGGACCTCACAGCGGCAGGGCAGCCCTCACGCCTCCTGCTAGAGGAGTCACAGTTTTATTTGCTTCTGTCGAGACAGGTGGATAAACAGAAATAGCCCACCTCCTTTTATGTTTGGTCTTTTTTTTTTTTTTCCCCAGCAACAACGGAGAGCCAGGCACCGAGCCAATCAGTTCACTTTATCTTCTTATGTACATTCTTTAATCCATATAATGCGTTCAGGCTGATTTATCAATCCCACTTTACAGATAAGGAAACTGAGGCATACAAAGTTTAAATAATTTTCCTTAAGTCACACAACTTAGCAGGCCTCAGATTTGGCAGCGCTTCACTCCAAGCTACTTAGAATATACCAGCCAGAGCCCTTCCCTCCCTGGGTTCCTGCCCTAGAAAACGGCTGTGCTACTTGGCCGAGGTCGACATTCTGCTTGAGCTGAGAAAGAAGAGGGGAAACGGGCCAAGAACATCCCAAGGCTGGGTTGTTCCAAGGTCGTCAGTAGCCTCTGCCCATCCCTTCTTGCTCCCTGTGAGATAACCTGGCTACATAATCCTATCCTGTCCTCTCCTGAATGTCTTTAACATAGGTTTATGTGCAGTCACAGAAACAGATGACCCTGAGTGCTACTAGGATCTAGGCACTAACTGTCCTAAGCCGGCTCCATGTGTTAACTCTTCATCCAAACCACAAACCCCATGAAGTTCACACGGCGGTTATTTAGGTACCTTTTCTGTATCCTATGCTGTTTTTACTGAGGATGCAATTTAGGCCCAGGGAGGTTAAATATGCTAAGGAGCCAGGAGTGGTAGCACTTGTCTGTAATCCCAGAACTGGGGAGGCTGAAGCAGGAGAATGGCCACAAGTTTGAGGCCACCCAATACTACATATCAAGACTTTGTCTCAAAACTCCAAAAGATATATATATATAATTTCATCCAGCAAAGTTGGGCTCAAATCCTATGGCACTATTTTGCAGTGTGCCAGCCTTAAATTCCCCAGGGCCTCAGTTTACCCCTCTGTAAATGGAAACATGTATGTAGTTAATGGGAGTCTGTTATAATTTGAGGACCCTTAAAAACACTGCAGACACAGGGTCATCAAGGTCTGGAGATAAGTTTGTGAGTCCTTCTGCCTCCTCCCAGATAGGGCGCTTTCTCTTTGAAGGAGTGGGGATCTGTGGGGACCACTATGGGGGAGCCCCTACTGGCTCACACCATACACAGTTGGAAGAACAATGTTCCTGTGGTGAGACTGAGGCAGGAAGTGAGTCAGAGTTCTTCCTCAGGCTGTGAGCAACAGCACCCATTTAGGGGAAATAGGGACAGGGTTGGTCCTATCTAGCAAGGGAGTCCCCCCCACCAAGTGCCCCTCCCTTTCTCTTAGGACTGTGACCTAAAAGAAAGATCATCCCAGAATGAAAGCCTCTGTGGTTCCACCCATCCCTGGAGGCTGGCCCAGAGGCATCTCAGTGGATCTTTGGAAGGGAAGAACTAGCCAGAACCCTCAAGGCTGCACCCAGGCATGACTGTTTTCTCTTGCCAGCCTTTCCCACTATTGCTGCCTTGAGCATCAGCTCTACAGGCACCTCATAGAGGGAGAGGGATATGTGGAGGGACCAGGCAGGCGAGCAGCTGCTTCCACGCTGTCCTGCTCTCATTTGGAAGTTCACTAGATTGCATTTGCAACAATTCTGCTGACAAGAAGTCTTTCTCAGCTTAGTTAGAGAAGGCCTTACCTTTCTGAAGCAAGCCCTGCAGGCAGCCATTGGTGCCTTAGCACTCTCTGCCCAGTAACCTGAAGCCTAAGCACCCAGGAAGCTGAGCTGCCTCTGACACTCTTGAGGAGTTCACCATGGTGACACTTATCTGTTCTACAGAATCCTTGGGACTTGGAGTGACTGGAGTCTAGAGATGGGAGAAGTGGGGCTATGGAGGGGGAGGGTAAGAGAGAGGGCCGGATCTCTATTTATCCTTAGGTTTAGAGTTGATCCATAACTAACCATAGGCAGCTGTAGTGCTAAAATCCACCCAGTCCCTTTGTCCACTTGGGGAGCTGTGGGGGTCTCTACCTTTCAAACCTCCACCCTGAGGCACCCAGAAGCCTTCAGTAGCAGTCATCCTTGGTTTAAGTCACCATACACACAGCATGTATCTATAAAAGGTGCATCCTGTCCCTGGAGGGATGGGCGAGCTTTCTGCTGGCTTGCTGGCAGGCTTGCTTGCTTGCTTTCTCTTACCTGGATCTTCAGTAGTGTCTCCATCGCTCCTATATAATAAAATAATGAAAGCTTCAAGTCATGCAAAATAGGGTAAAGCATGCCCATACTTCACCATCTAGCTCCAGAGAAACCACGGTCCATCCTGACTGCTTCTGCTTCCCTGTTGGCTGCTGGTGCCCTGGTGAGGTTCCTGTCACGCCAGGCAGTAACTTTCCAGTTCTGGCTAAACCACTTTGGGAGAAAAACCCTTTATATGACAGGCCAACTGGTGTCAGTAGGTGGGGGGGAGGAGCTTCAAACTAGAAGTGATCTGGTGGTGACATATCTGGTCACGTTGGAACTGGATCCCAACATGACTAGCCCGTCTCATTTTCTCGTTTATTGGGGTGGGTCTGCCCTTACCTTTTACCACTGGCTCCTCTGCATCCTGCGCTTGATGGTTTAATGGCTTCCTTTGGCTAGCTGTATGTCTTCAGCCTCACCTTCTGTGCCCAATGACTGCTACCCACAATTAGACACCTAATAAATGCTCTGGGTGCAGCCCTGTTTGCCAGGCATTCGCTGAATACCTGCTGGGTGCCTTGCCCTGGTTCCCTTGGGGCTTGTCCTCAGGAAGCCAGAGTTGCCTCTGACCTGAGACTGAGCAGGGTCCTTACCTTTACCTTTGTGACCTCGCTGCTCCAACCAGCCACTGCTCCTCCTCCACCTTAACAGCTGATCACCATCACTTGACGTTGAGCTCCCCCATCCGTTTGTCCTCCGGTGGAGTTTCTCTACTCAATGGATTCTTCTCCGTGGTGTGCACTAACTGGGCACCGGAGAACATTGGCCACCTCTCTGGTCTCAACACCAGATGCAACTCCCTCAGTAATAATGTCCCCAAGTACCTAGACTTTGTCAAATCCCTTCAGTGACAAAGTCACTCCCCCAGGGAAACCTCTTGTCCACAGTAAGGTATAGAAAGATCACAGGGGGGAGGGGGAGGGGGAGGGGAGGGGGAGGTGCCAGTCTGGAGCATTCGGAGTTGTATCTGGGAATCATATACTCAGATGGCTCTCAAGTACCAAGTCACCTCTTATGGCAGTGTGACAATGGGGTTATTTAGTGTTCAGAGCAAACGATGTTACACATCGTCATGACACCTTAAGGACATCACTTTCAAAATGTTAATGACGAGGTGAATCGAGGACCATACTCTATTGACTGAAGTGGGAAGTGGCTGAGACATCTTAGCATTAGACACTGTATTCAGAAAGCACATCTATGATTGCTTGGGGAAGTGGGTAGGGAGGGGCGGAAGGAAGCCTCAGTGATGATGGACGTGTTCCTTATCTTGATTGTGGTGATATTATCATGGGTATGTACATGTGTCAAACATCTTAACTTGTATACTTTAAATATATGCAGTTTATAGTATGTCAATTATACTTCAATAAAGCTGATTCTGGTTGTTTACGGTTTTAGCGCTTCACAGACATTACTCTGAAAATTCACTTATGGAGTAGTTCATTTCTCAACTATACTATACATGAGAGTTACTGCAGTATTGGAAATAATAGGTGCCTGGTCACATTTATAACCCCAGCCTTCAGTGAGGTTGAGGATTGGTTTGGGTTTGAGACCGGCCTGGACTACATAGTAAGACCCTTCTAAAATAAAATAAAACTCGTGGTGATGCATGTCTGTAATCCCAGCACTTGGAGGCAGGAGGATGCGGGGGAGGAGGCAGGGGATGGGGAGAGGCAGGAGGATCAGGAGTAGAGGCCAGCCTCAGCTACCACCATGTTTGAGATCGGCCTGGACTACATGAGACCCTGTCTCCAAAAGTGGGGTGGTAGGTTCAGGACTGCCAAGAACGTGGAAAACAGCTGTCCATCCCCTGGCTCAGGAGAGTTTCGTCTGGTCGGATGACATCAAACTGGCATGTCTGGAACAGCGTTATCAAGGGCTGGAGAAATAAAACAATGAGCAAAGTGTGGGTAGCCAGGAAAGAAACAGAAGATGCTGGAGATTACAGGTTCCTTCACTAACTTTAATCCTTAAGCCAAACACTGCAAGGAAAAAGTCAGCTAATACCTGGGGAAGGGCAGCCCTTTCTCCTCAGGGCAGGCACACCTGGGGAGCCAGCCTGACCCCTTACAGGCTGCCACCCACCTGCCTGAGAGGCCCGGGAGGGAGGCCCGTGAATGGCAGACCCAGGGACCTCAGCTGGGGGACCAGATTCCTTTGAACCACTGGAGACCCCAAGGTCCAGAGGAGCCTTGAGCAGAGTAAGCGGTCCACTCTTCTCTCAGGTTAGTTAGGTTAGTTGCTGTGATAGAACTCTGACCAAAAGCTACGTGGGGGAGAAACAGTTTATTTCATCTTTGAGGGAAGTATGGCAGGAACACAGATGGGACAAGAAAAGAAGCAGAGACCGTAGACGAGTGATGCTGACTTACTGGTTTCCTCAGCTACCTTCCTGATACAAGGCAAGGACCACATGCTCAGGATGGCATCCCAGGCCCATTTGGAGGCAGAGCCTTCCCTTGTCAGTTAGCCATTAGGAAAATGCTCACCGACACGTCCATAGGTCCATCCGGTGGAGGCAATTCGTCATTTGAGGGTCCCTCTTCCCAGGTGTGTCAAGTTGACAACTGAAGCTAACCATGACATTGACGGAACGCCTTCAGACGACGGACTTCTTCCAGTGTCCCAGTCGTGGTGAGGGAGACTGACAATAGGCAAGTCCAGTTCAGCATGCACCATCTAGGAGGTAATAAAAGGCTAGGGATGTAGCTCGAAGAGCACTCGACACCAGGAACAGGACCTGGGTTGGAGCCCTAGGACTTCAAGGCATCATGGTGTACACCTGTAATCCCAGCACTCAGGAGACTGAGGCAAGAGGATTCTAAGCTCAAAGTTAGCCTGAGCTTTAGAGTGTGATCCTGTCACAAAATCATCGTCGTCGTCATCGGGTGGGCCTCCTTGGGGAGGAGTCCTGGGGTGTCAGGGAAGGCCCATGGGCACAAATGACCAATCAGCCAAGTCTCAAAAGTGAAGCAGAGGTGTGAGGTTCTAGAGAAGGGTGAGGTGGAGAGAGCCTCAAGAACAGGGGTTGGGGAATAGACACGTGGAAGAGAGAGGGTAGGCTTGGGAAGAAATGAGAAAGACAGCAAGGACAAGCTCACTGAACACATGACGGGCAGAGCCTAGATGCCAAATTTAGTGCTCCAAGTAATGGACACGTTTTATAATTTTATTAATTTGCCCCATTTATTTTATACACTCTTACTATGTAGACAAAGTTTGTCTAGAACTCACTAAGTAGCCCAGGCTAGCCTTAAACACATTCATTTGCCCCCTTCTAGAAATAAAAGGTCTATCTGAGGTTAGGCATAGTGATGGCACATGCCTTTAGTTCCAGCACTGCAGAGGTAGAGGCAGATGAAGCTCTGCTGAGTTCGAGGCCAGCCTGGTCTACAGAGTGAGTTGCAGGAGAGCCATGGTTATGTAGAGAGACCCTGTCTCAAACACCACACACACACACACACACACTCATACACATCCATCTGTCTACTGTGGGAAGGCAAGAATAGGAACCCACAACATCTTTGCACAATAGGTACTATATGTGACCCTCCTGACATGATTTGGGGACTCTCACTGAGTGAGTCTCACCAGTCAGTACTCAAGTGTGTGGGCTCTGTGCTGGCTTGGGAGGTGCGCAGATGGATAGGTTCTATACACCCCTATTAGAAAGTGTAGTCTACAGGGTGAGAGCTGATGAGAGCAGCTTGGGATCCCAAAACTCAGGCAAGTAGGTGGACCAGGTGCTTCTCCCTAAACTGCCTCCCCCGTGGGCATCTTTAGAAGGAGACAAAGAGATCCTTTGAATTCTCAGCCAGAGCTCACAGACTTCATTGGCTCACTGAGGGGCATCATCCTCATGCCTTAGAACTATTGCTTCATTTGCTGCTGGCAGCACACACAGCTATTATTGTCCCCATTTCATAGGTCCTGAAACTGAGGTCTAGAGATGGCTAGGAAGAGGATTTGGACGGGGGAGTATGAATGGGGACAGCCCACCCACTTACACCACTCTGCCTTCTGTCTCTGCATGAGGGAGCTCTGGCTAAATCAAACTCGGCTCACTTGGGAAGGCTCTGTGGGTGGCATAGCTGTGGTTCACACTTGACTTTCTTGGATCAGTCTTGCTCACCTGTGTTGTCACAGTAGGTGCACTTTGATTTTTCCATAACGTTCACTAATGAATCACTGAATGCCAATGCCCCTCCCCCTGAACTTGGCAGGCGATGGTATAGAGTGCCTGAGTAGTCCTCACTGCCGTTCAGTTTCCTCATTTTTTCTGGCACGGTATTAACAGTACTGACTTATCATGTTAACTAAGTGCTCGGCACAGGGTCAGGTAAGCCACCAAGGTGGCTGTGACTGTGTTGTGTCCTCCGCGTGCTCAGGAGGTGCTGGTTGTGGACCCTCCTAATTGGCCAGCACCCAGGCCTTCCTCATAGTACTGGGAACTCACAGTTTTCCTATGAAGGACAAGCCAGTCCCCTCACGTGGCTGTCCACGTTTAGCACAGCCTTCAGCGAGATCTTGGCTCCCGGGTAGCCCGTTGGTGCCTGTTTATCCATTTGGCAAGTCACTTGTATCTTCCACTTCTTCCCTCTGCCCTCACAGATCTACAGTTGTCTGAGGCAGTATCTCTAGACTTGTTCCACACATGGAACTTGTGGGCAGGGCTGCTGGGACACATGGATGGGGCTGACTGACACCTATGGGGCCTTCCTAGCAGCTATCACCTGTTTGGGGGACAGACAGGATCTAGATTTCATTCCAGTTACACCACTAGGCAAGAGTCTCTGAGAGGGTCCCTGGTGGCCTTGCCTCATAAGGACAGCGGCTCTGCCGCTCCTGCATTGTCTTGCTGAGGGCTCTCCTCACAGGCTGGGGCAGCCCCACCTTCCTGATCTGGTTCTCTTTTCCTCTTGCAATGCAGGCATTCTCTACCTTGAACTCTGTACATCGTCTTAACACAGTGGTCTTCAACCTTCCTAATGTTGTGACCCTCTAATACAGGGTGACCCCCAACCATAACATTATTCTCATTGCTACTTCATAACTGTAATTTTGCTATTGTTATGTATCACAATGTAAAATATCTGTGTTTTACGATGGTCTTAGCTGACCTCCAAAGGGGTCAAAGCCCTTAACAGGAAATAGATCATGGAGTCTCCCCAGTGCCAACATAAATGAGGTTTTATTTTTGTTTTATGTAGCCTAGGCTAGCCTCAAACTTCCTGTGTAACTACAGAATGCTTTGAACTCCTGATCCTCTTGCTTCCCCTCCTGAATGCTGGGATTACAGGTCAAGACCAGCTAAACATTGGCTCTTTTTTTCTTGTTGTTGTTTTTCAAGACACGGTTTTTCTGTGTAGCCCTGACTGTACTAGAATTTACTCTTTGGACCAGGCTAGCCTTGAACTCACAGAGATCCACCTGCCTCTGACTCCTGAGTGCTGGGGCTAAAGGTGTGTGCCACCCCCACTGGCTTAACATTGGCTTTTTTGATGCTAAGTGTACCTTGCTTCTTGCTCTTAGGTGACTGTCAGGGAAAGATGAGTAGATGAGTAATGACACAAAGGTCAGCGCACACAGGGAAACAGACGCAAAGCAACCCTGCTGCTACCTCTGCCCACTGTGCAGTCCCCCTACCATCCCAACACCTGCTATCATTGCATCTTACTCATCCCTGCAATGTCTCTTTTGTTTGCTTCTTTCTTCTTCTTTTTCTTTTTTCAGGCAGGGTTCACTCTTTAGTACAGGCTGGCCTGGAGCTCACTATGTAGCTAGAGAAGTTAGCTTTGAACTCTTGATCTTCTTGCCTCAGCCTCCCTAGTGCTGGGATTATAAGCATGTATCCCCATGCTTTAGTCTCCATTTCTCCATTCATTTGGAGAAAACACACACACACACACACACACACACACACACACACACACACACACCTATTTTTATACCTTTTCATATTACATTTTTTTATTTAGCAATTCTCCATTAGAGAGATGCACATGCTACATAGACACAGAGCTGGGCATTGCTCAGTGGAGGAGCCCTTGCTGATCCTGTGTGTGGCCTTAGGTTTGAGGCCCAGCATCACAAAGGTGAATGAATGAATGAGTGAATGAATGAATGAATGAAAACTGCAAACCCAGCAGAATGCTAAGTAACTGTGAGTTGAATGGAACCAGATGCTGTTATCTGGCTGACACCAAATTGCTACTAGTGGAGAGATGACCAATTAGAGCCAATCTCGTCTGAGACATGCCTCGGGATGCTGCCATGTGCTGGGGATGACTCAGTTCTCCCCCACTTTTCTCTGTCTGAGTTACTGCCTACTTCTGTTTGCACAGTGGGCTGTTACATCATCTGGACCTCACTTGGCTTCAACGCATCATTTACACGTTAAATCCGCCTCTGTTCTCTCCTTGCTCGCCAGCAGCAATTAAAAAGGACTACTCCACGCCAGCACAATCATAGACACAAATGCAAACTTGGGCAGTAAGATCCCGTGTCAACAGTAAATTGTAAGGTGGTCATGCTGACAGGACTGAACATGATTGCAGTGGCATGCTTACTATTCAAGACACCAAAGCTCACCCGTGTGGCCCCTTCTTTTCTTTTAAAGGCAAGGCCTTTCTCATATATCTAGGCCTGCCTTGAACTTCCTATGAAGCTGAGGATGACCTTGAACTTCTGATTCTCCTGCCTCTACTTCCTAAGCACTAGGAATGTACATTGCCATGCTTGGTTTAAATGGTGCTGGGGATTGAACCCACAGCTTCATGCATGCTAGGCAAACAGTCTACCAACTGAGCTACATCCTCAGCCCACACATGATGTCTTATTAATTCTTCTCCAAAGGCCAGTGAAATAAATATAACCTACTTTACAGATCAGAAAACTCAATCTTGATCTGGACCTAGTGACATAGACTTGAAATCTCAACTATATGGGAAGATAAGCCAAAAAGTTTGCAAATTCTTGGTTGGGCAACTTAATGAGACCTTATCTCAAAGTAAAAAGGGGTCTGAGGGGCCAGGTGGTGGTAGTACACTCCTTTAATCCCAGCACTTGGGAGGCAGAGGCAGGCAGATCTCTATGAGTTCAAGACCAGCCTGGTCTACAAAGTGAGTCCCAGGACATCTAGGGCTGTTACACAGAGAAACCCTGCCTCAAAAACAAAACAACAACAAAAAACAAAACAAACCCCCAAAAAATCATAACCTCAAGTTTTAGCCAGGTGTTGGTGGCACACATATTTAATCTCAGCACTCGGGAGGCAGAGGCAGGCAGAATCTCTGTGAGTTCAAGGCCAGCCTGGTCTACAGAGTGAGTTTCAGGGCAGCCTCCAAAGCTACACAGAGAAACCCTGTCTTGAACCCCCCCAAATGGGGGGGGGGCTGGGATATACTACAGCTCTACCTCTAGTCTTCAGAACCACAAATAAACCACCTTTCTCCTGACAACCAAAAGACAAAAAACACTGCCCAGTCTTAGGGGTACTGAATAACTTGCCAAAGTTAGCAGTTGAGGAAATGATGTCACAATTTGAAGCTGTTAGTCTAATTCTGAGAATGACTAGGGCTGGTGAGTGACAGGGCCAGGGACCCAACTATGTGGTCTTTATCATCAGTTCCTGGCAATGGGAGCTGGTGGGAGAAACAGTGCAGGGGCCTGAGACTCAGTCTGATGTGTTTGGGTGACCTTCTGGGACAACTACCCACCCTGCCTCTGGCCAGACCTGGAATGGATGGGGCCTGAGGCCATGGGTGGAAGGGAAGCAAGGTAGGCATGTCCCTGTTGGAACCTGGATTCCCAAAGTACTTTGTTCCTGTCCTCCTGGATCAAACCATCTCACCTTCCCCATGTGACCTGGACTCCTCTCACCCAAATCAAAGTGAGCAAGCACACACACAAATGCCATTTAGGAGATAATGTCCTATGTCCATGACTGTAACAATGACTCTGTGTCAGATGCTGGCAGAGGAACAGGGTTCTGTATGATCTTGTAGAGTCCTTGGCAGGCCAGCCTGGACTTGGTTGGAACTGGCAATGCTGAAGATGGAGTATGTGGGACTGGGCATGTGTAGTTTAGTGGCAGAGTGCTTGCCTAGCCCTCGGCAACCGCCCCCCCCCCACACGTGCACATACCCACACAGAAAAACACACTCAGGGTCATTGTTCCCGGCAGCACCCACCCCTTCCCCTCCTGCCTCACTTCCTCCCCTCTGTTTCTACTGCCCTTTGCTTATTCCCTATTCTGAGCCTGCTGGCATCTGAAGCTGGAACTCCATCTCCAGAAGAGACACAGGGCAGCCAAGCAGGCCTGGAGTCGGGGCCTTCAGCCAAACCTGGATCCCAAGTCACAGGCACACCCAAGTGTCATTGGATTTCCTGGCATCAAGCAGATCCCTGATTCCAGTCCCAAGATGGATGACCTGGTGGTAGTTTATGATAGGAGCTGGCTGCCACCTTCCTGAGCAACAGCCCAGGGTGGGTAGTTGTCCCGGAAGGTCACTCAGACACATCAGGCTGAGTCTCAGGCCCCTGCACTGTTTCTCTAGGCAAGAGACTCTAGAAAAGGAACACAGAACTCAAGGGCACATCAGAGGACAGTGCCATCCTCCCCATTCTGGTCGGGGTCTGAGGATGCCAACCCATTCCCAGTGTCTGACAAGGCCAGGCAGCACCCTCTGCTCCAGCCTGGGTCCCACACACCACAAAGCAGTCTGTCTTTGCTCTTCCTAGACTAACACAGTTGGCTATAGAAGCTAAGCTCCCAGTAGCTCAAGCAGCATGTCAGTCACTAGCAAAGCTCAGGTAAGTGGCCCCACCTTGCAGTTCCTGGTACAGTGGTCACTTGACGTCTACACCCCTCCTATCTTTTGGGGCATTTTGTTCATGTCAGCATTTTTAACAACTGTATGTTAAAAAGCTTACATAGTACCTGGGCCTCCTCCATGGCTTCACTTTCCCTTCACTGTGCTCTAGTCTCATTTGTTTGTTAATTGCCTTTCTTTCCCCACTAGGTTCAGACAGGCATAGGCTTCTCTGTTTTGTTCACTACTGTATCTCTAACGACTAGAAATGTCACCCAGTAGACGATGCATCAATATTTGCTGAATGAATAGTTTCACCACAGAAAAATTCACTTTAGAAAACCTGTTTCTACATAAAAACACAAAGAAGTAGAAAATTCCTAGAAGACAGGCATGGTGGCACATGCCTGTAATCCCAGCACCCAGGAAGGAGAGACAGGAAGATAGGAGTTCAAGATCACCCTTAGCTACATAGTAGGTGTGAGGCCAAGCTGGCCTCTGAGGCACTCTAAAAATAACTACAAAACAAGGCCGACTGCTGTGGTGCCTGCCTTCCACCCCCACCCCCACCTCCACCCTCACCCGGGAAACAGAGGCAGCAGAGCGCTGAGTTAGAGGATAATCTGGTCTATATAAAGGGTCCCCGTCAGGCAGGGAGTCCCTGTCTCAAACAGACAAAAACCAAATAAAAAGGGCTGGAGAGATGGCTCAGTGGTTAAAGACACTGGGTGCTCTTCTAGAGGTCCTGAGTGCAATTCCCAGCACCCACAAGGCAACTCACAACTGTCTGTAACTCCAGTTTCAGGGGACCTGACAACCTCACATAGACATATATGCAGGCAAAATACAAATGCAAATAAACAAACAAAAAGACCAATAAGATGTCTGGACTCCACCACCCTTCCAGATGAGCTCGCTGTTTCTGGAGTCATTCAGGAGGAAGCCAAATGGCCTTTAGGGGAGGGATTATGGAAAGATATGTCAGATTGAGGTAGGATTAGGAACATTAAATTCCCGTTTAGTAGCCTGGTTATGGTAGCACATGCCTTTGATCCCAGAACTCGAGAGGCAGAGAGGCAGAGGCAGAGGCAGAGGCAGAGGCAGGCAGATCTCTGTGCGTTCGAGGCCAGCCTGTTCTATAGAGTGAGTTCCAGAATAGCCAGGACTATACAAAGAAACCCTATCTCTAAAAAAATCTCTATCTATCTATCTATCTATCTATCTATCTATCTATCTATCTATCTATCTATCTTGTATATTCCCTGCTCAGGAAACTGCTAGACGTTTGCAGAACATCTGCCCACTTCCCTAGTTACTCTCTGGAATTTTGAGACTATAGATGACTCTTCTAATATGAGGGTTTTCCCTTGGTCCTCTGTCCTGGGTGGGGAGCCCTGCGACCCAGAAGGCTTGGGAAACAGGGTGGGGTGGAACCACCCATCAGAGCCAAACAAGACTGCCTCACAAGGAAACAGCAGAGGCCTGCTCAGGGCTTAGCACACAGACGTGGGTGGAGTGCAGCCAGCCTTCGTGTGCACCAACCGCGGTTTATTTGAGGAATGCAGTCCCAACAGACACGGGGAACCCCAAATGGGTCCCCCTCCACCTACTACACATCCTAAAATTCCACCATGAGAGCCATTTAGGTTTCTGAAATTTTGTTTGAGACAGGGTTTTGCTGTTTAACTTTTTAAAGTCCAGGCTGATCTCCAACTAAAGGTAATCATTCTGCCGCAGCATCTCAAGGGCTAGGACTACAGGTGAGGCCCAATACCTAGAGAGTGCTACGCTTTTAGTGTGTGTGTGCACTTGTGTGCTTGCGTGTACATTATATGCGCAAGTGCAAATGTGCACACTGAGGTGTGGGTGGAGGCCAGAGGCTAATCTGAGGTACCATTGCCTGTTTTATTAAGACAAGCTCTCTCACTAGACCTGAGGCTCCTGCTTTGGCAGAAGGGCTTGGCGCCCAGGGCTCTGCCTTCTGGCTCCTGAGTTCTGTGGTTACAGGCAGTCACACCGCCTTTATTTCCTGGTGCTGGGGTTTGAACTCAGATCCTACAAGTGCTTTAAGGACTGAGCCATCTCCCCAGTCCTAGGTTTCTGCTTTTAAAATGGAGCTGATGGTGGCTTGGGAAGAGACTGCTTGCTGGCAGAAGAAAGCCTCCAAGTCTAGTCCCCAGCACCTTCAAACAAAGGAGAAAACCAAAACCATAATATGCTCTGGAGAGGGCCACAGAAACCAGGTCTGAATTTGCATGTCATCCCTGACAGTGGGTGTAGGCTGAGGTAATGGGAAGCAGGGACACTGTTCGAAAGGGAGGTGACCTCAGAGTGCTGTTCTCCGTGACAGGAGTGCTCAGAATTGTGGCCTCCAGACAATGGCTGTGACCTCGTAGATAACTCCCAGTGTGGGCCCTAGCCCTTATCTGGGGCAGGAAGTGGCTATAGGAAGCCTGAACCAATGAAAACCCCCTCCGTGCAGGGTTTTCTCAGGGCTCATCTTCACAGAAATAGGTTACTGGGACGCCTCACCTATGAGGACATTAGGGGAACTTCTCGAGGGTTCACTGAAACAGGCCCCATGAGCATCCTAGCTAAGCAAATTCTCAGTCTACAGTCATCACTTCTTCATCTTAACCTGTGGAAGGCCTTGTCAATCCATCAAGAGGAAGCACTTTGTCCAAAGTGCTCCCGATGTCACTGCTGCTCTGTCAGGATTTACCCACGACCCACCAGTCCTGGGTCTGGGAAAGCATGACTAGAATCCCAGGTCTTGGAAGGTTTAGGGAAGAGGATTGCTGCGAATCCAAGGTCAGCTAGAGTTACATAGGGAATTTCAGGCCAGTCTGGGATACACGGGAAGTTCCAGGCAGGCCTGCAGTACACAGCAAGACCCTGTCAGTTTTGTAAGCTGGGAGCCGTGGCCCAAGCCTGAGGTTTTGTGTCAGGATGGTAGGGCCACAAAAAAAGTGCCCACGTGTGACATGGCAGGCAGAAGATGCCATGCCAGCACTACATGTCAACAAGCAGAGTGTGAAGAAGTCCCGGGGTGCTAAGTGACCTTATAAAACTTGGAATTTCTGAGTTCCATGAGTCAGTTGGGCAGCACTGGACAGATGTTAGGAGGCCCAGGGCCCAGATGGGCAGCTGACTCCTCATGTCCATTTGAACCTCCAGCCTCAGGGTCTGTGTCCTAGGCTGATCCCACAGTACCAAGAATGGTGTCTCTGCTGGGTGTATGACATATATGTGTCCTCTCTCTTGGACTAACCATCCAGGCTCAGATGGTAGAGCCAACACAGCAGAACAAGTTTGCCTTAGGGTGGTCCCCACTCTGGACAGGTCATCTCTACCTCATATTCCTGATCCATTGCTGAGGAATCTGACCCAGAAATAACTTAGTGAAGCCTCAGTTTCTTCATCCATTAAATGGGGATGATACCTTCCCCTGAAGCAATGTCACAAGAATGGGATGAACTACTTCTATAAAACGCTTGGCATGATGCCTGGCACACACCAGGTGTTCACACAGGACAGCTGGCAAGGTGACCTGACTGGGAGACTTTTCCAGCGGTAAGAGGCCGGTCTGTGAACCCATACCTTCCTGTGGGAACTGCTACCTTACACCTGTTGAGTAGACACCGGAGCCAGAATACATTGGCCAAACCTGGGGGGGGGGGTGAGAAAATTCTTCTCTATGTGGAAATGGCCCAGAGGTTGTTGTTGTCAAGCATTCCCTAGACAGGCCTCAAGTGCCCTGTGGCCTCCCCTTGTGTGTGTATGAGTGTGTGCTCACTAGAGTGTGACTGAGGCCTCTCCCTGGCCTGTCTTCCCAGAGAACATTCTGAGCATCTTCTGGGACCTGGGTGGGTAGCCTCAAAATGTTCCCAGTTGGAAACAGGAGAGGAATGTACCTGCCACTCTGCCCCGACCTGTGCCCCAGGCCATTCTCGGGTCCTCTGTCCCATGTGCCCACTCATATCACCAGAGAGGAATGGGAGGCTCTGGGTGGTGGTGGTGGGGATGTTTAGCTGTTGGTTTCTCTCACGCTTTCCTCATTGTGTGGATCTGAGATCGCTTTCTGCTGTGCATTCTATCGCCAGCTGCTGCTTTTCATCCTACATTAGGGAGCAGTAGCCCATTACAGAGCACGTATCTAGCACGCGTGAGATGCCGGGTCCTAGTCCCAGCCCTGAGAAACAAACAGGAACCCGGGGCTTTGTGTTGCTTGGTGAAGGGCTTGAGGCTGGATCTTATTTTCTTCAATCAAACTTTTTCTTAGTAGTCATGATTTGCATTTAAAAAAAAAAAAAAGCCAGAATAGCAGGCCAGCCTGGTCTAATGTCAAGTTCTAGCAGAGCTACATAGTGAGACCCTGACACACACACACACACACACACACACACACGCACGCACGCACGCACGCACGCATTCAAATAGCACACATCCAAATAGCACAATAAACACTGTAGTGCTCCACCCCTCCAACAGGAACCCAGAGCCATGAACATAAAGGCAAGGGCTCTGACCAGGTGACATGAAATCAGGTGACAAGTCCTCAGGGCTGGACTGCAGCTGGGAACCCAGCAGGCTTCCTGCACCTATCTAAACCTATCTAAATCAACATCAGCCTAGGGTTGGGCGGGTCCATTGCTCAGACTCTAGTCAGCTTCCTTGTTCCTCAGTCACCGCCTGAGAGAATCCAGACCAGTCTCCTCCTATCTAAGGTAGCTAGCTGACCTTGAGGAAACTCAGGCCTTTGCACCAGGGGTTGTGGTGGGAGGGGGGCTGACTTCCCGAGGAACTGGGCCAGATGGAAGGTAGTGACCAGCAAAGGTGACGATTCTTTCCACATCCTTTGTCTGCTTCACTGTGTCACTGCTGAATCAGAGTCCTTTGGAGGACTAGGAGGATGTGGCTTTCTGAACAGTCCCTGGGGCCTGGGAAAGTGTGGAAAGAGGGCGAGAGAGGTTGAGAAGAAAGCACAGCAGAGACGTCTGTGTCCCTACCTGCATGGTCCCCTCCCTTTCCCGGTCTTCATGCTGTGACCACACATGTGCCACTCCCTCTTCACACTGTTCTGAAGTAGCTTCACTGAGGCAGATCTGCTGGGACAGAATGCTAGTGACTGACTGAGGCCAGCAGCTTCCCTCACCGTGGTCTCCATTAGACACTGGAAAGGCTCTTGACATTTGGGCTGGGACAGTTCTTTGGGTGTGGCTCTTCCTATCAGATAAAAACACCTCCTCCAGTCTAATGATTTAAAAGACTTCTTAGGGGGTGGGGTGGGGAGAGGATTCCTATAATGCCAGCACTTGGGAGGCTGAGGCTAGAGAAGGATCAAGCTCCAGGCTGGTCAGAGCTACACAGGATGGGCCTCAGAAGTCAACAACCAAAGGGTCCCTGTCCTGGCCATGATGGGGCAGGACCCCCGTCCAAACATTCTAGGATCCTGCTGAAGCAGACTCCTGGTGAAATCCTAACACAGTCTAGTGTCTGATAGCTGACAATGGCCACGGAAGTGTACGCTGTATCAGGCACTATTCCCTATTCCTGACACACACACACACACACACACACACACACACACACACACACACACACCGCCCATGAGGGGGAGCCCTTTTTTTCTCTCCTTGTAGTGAAGGCTGCTTGTTGAATGAAATAGGGTGGAAGTGATGCTGTCCAAAGTCAAGTATCCAACCCTGTCCCCATGCTTGGTGTGTGAACCCTCTTCATTGTGGTGAGGAAGCCCAGGTCACATGGTAGGGCTACACAGAGATGTCCAGCTGGTGCTCAGTGATCTCTGCTGGCCGTCACCAGCACTAGTAGCCAGCCATGTTTGTAAAAGAGCCATGGGGATTCCAGCTGCAGCCCTGATGGCTTTTCTCAAAGGACTGACCCAAGAACCTATAAGTCAGTGTTTGACTCTCTTGAAGCCAGGAGAGTTTCTGCTTCAGGTCAGAAACCACTGGGCTTTTGGCCAAGAAAGTCCTGTGATTACAGCGGTGGCCTTAGAGGCCATGTGCAAAGTGGAGAAGCCAGGGGTAGGGGGTCAGTGACGAGGCTCCTGCCCCAGTCCAGACCTTTGTGAGAAGAGGCTTAGACAGGGAAGCCAGGGCAGAAGGTGGGAGCAGGACACTGGGAAGGGCACCATGGAGCCCAACTGGGGTCGGGGGAGGGGGCTCTGGCCTGCAAGCCTGGACCCTGGGGAAGCCAAGGCAGGAAAGTTGATGGGGCAGTTTAACGAGACCCTGCTTCAAAGGGAAAAAGACAAAGAAGGCTGGGCGGCAGCTCTGTGAGAGATTTCAACCTATGGAGAGTGAATACCTGGCCTAGTTATGGTGCTACAGCAGAAGCAGAGGAGTGACTTCCAGGAGTGATCTGCACACATGGATACTGTGGCAAGGATGCATTCACACCCACACACCCCCATGCTCACAAACACACACACTCACACCCATACATACTCTCACAATTCACACCCACACCCACACACACATTTACCCCTCCACATACACACAAACACATATTCACACCCACACATACCCCCACATACTCACACACATTCACACCCATACATACTCTCACAATTCACACCCATACACACTCACACATTTACCCCTCCACATACTTACATACATATCACACCCCCCACATACTCACACACACATTTACACCCCACAGACATAATAATAATAATAAAATAAAATTTAAACACACATGCAAAAAGTCTTCCTTTTCTTCATGCACAAATTGTCTTTAGTGCTCAAAGTTTAGGCTGTCTTACTTTTCTGGGCCCTGATTTAGATCCCACGGCCCCAGAGGAGCCTATGACTGCTTGGTAGGCCTGCGGAGAACTGGGTTTCACTTGTTGGATTGTTGTTTTAGGCTGCAGGTTGAGCCTGGAGCCCTGTGCTTGCTCAGCTCACGCTCTGCGTCTGAACTACATCTTCCTCTCTCGGCTCCTTGATGTGTGTGTACACTTCACACTTTGTTTCCGTGTTCAAGTCCCCTGTTGACCAGATGCGTCGCAAATCTTTTATTGAGATGGGTTTTGTTTGTTTGTTTGTTTGTTTCCAGATAGAGTTTCTCTGTGGCTTTGGAGGCTGTCCTGGAACTAGCTCTTGTAGACCAGGCTGGTCTCGAACTCACAGAGATCCTCCTGCCTCTGCCTACTGAGTGCTGGGATTAAAGGCGTGAGCCACCACCGCCCAGCTCCAAATATTTCTTTTTAACCTGACTTACAATCATTCTTTTTTGCTATTGTTGAAGAATTAAATAATTTTGAGGCTGATTCTACTGCTGTTTGAGACTACTTAGCCTAGACTGACCTGGAAGTTACCATGTGACCCATGGGGGCTATCACGGGTATGTACCACCATGCCAGGACAAGAGTTAAATGTTCATGTTCCTTTAAACACAAACAAACAAACATTGAATTATTTTGTATACGGCTATGGGTGTTTTGCCTATGTGTTTATCTATACACCATGCACGCCTGGTGTCCTGGGAGGGTGTGGAGTCTCCTGGAACCATCATGCCGGTGCTGGTGACCCAACCTCTGCACTATCCACTACCTGCAGCTCTGTCCGTGTTTGTTTTGTTTTGTTTTGTTTTGTTTTTCGACACAGGGTTTCTCTGTATAGCCCTAACTATCCTGGAACTTGTTATGTAGACCAGACTGGCCTTAGACTCACAGAGATCCCCCTGTCTCTGCCTCCCGAGAGCTGGGATTAAAAGTGTGCACCACCATCATCCAGCCTGTCTATATTTCTTTGTGCCTGTTTTTACTTTTGTTTTTTCCAAATAAGATTTCAAGTATCCCCAGCTGGCCTTTAACTCAGTAGCAGGGGATGATTTTCCGGCCTCTGCCTCCCAAAGCGGGATTTCAGGTATTCACCACACTGTTCATGCTTCGATGAACATGGAGCCCAGGGCTTCCTGTCTGTTAATACAGGGGTTCTACCGGCTGATCCTGGCATTTAAACTGTTTTTTTGTTTGTTTGTTTTTTGGCTTTTCAAGACAGGGTTTCTCTGTCTAGTGCTGGCTGACCTCAAAGTCAGGGACTTGCCTGTCATTGATTCCCTTTGGGCTTAAAGACATGTGACACCATACGTGACTTTTTTTTTTTTAAGACAGTCTTGTGTACCTCAATCTAACCTTAAACCCCCTACATAGACAAGGATGACCTTGAACTCCTGGTCCTCCTGCACATACTTCCCACATGCTGTGATTTCATTTCTTTTCTCTTCTGGGGATTGAACCCAGGACTGTGGACATGATAAACTTGTGTCTTCCTACTGAGTCACACCCACTAGGCTACTCTACTACTTAGCTCCACCCATAACCCTATGCGGGAGACAATCTGCCATCAAAAGGAGCTGAGGGAGGTGCTGGTCTGCTGAGGGCACAGCTGGATTTACTCTAAGAAACCTCATCAAGCTGCACACTTAGCGCTCACCTCTCTTTGTGCGTGCAGTAAGTTTCAAGTGCACTTTAAAAAGATTATTTCTTACCGGGAGGTCATAAAAATATTCTGTTTTTTTCTTCTCTGAATTAACGTTTTGTTATTCACATGTGAGGCCCGAACCCACCTGGAGTTGGGGAAGAGCTAATTTTACTCTTCCCATATGGACCACAACTTGCCCTGACACCATAATAAAAGAGTCTGTCTTCTCCTGGTAGTTGGAGACTGTCATATGGTGAGTTCTCCTGTTGGCACTGTTCCGTGACTGTGCCCCCACCCCCATCGCATTTCTTCATAGCCTGACGCCAAAGCCTTTCTGTCTTACTTTCTTTAAAAAGATTAAATATCTAATGGGGCACAGTGGCACCTGCCCGTCTGCTACTTGGTGAACAGGAGGTCTGGATTACTTTCTTGAGGGAGTCTTAGAAGGAAACAAAATCTCTCAGTGGGTCCTGCCAGGTACTAAAAACCTTGTTGATGCTGTTTGGTCATTGTCTCCTAAAATCTTCATTACTGTTCTTTTACTTGTATTTATTTTTCAAATGTTAATTATACGACAGGCAGTGATGGCACACACCTTTAGTCCTAGTTCTCGGGAGGCAGAGGCAGGCAGGTCTGAGTTCAAGGACAGCTTGGTCTACAAAGAGAGTTCTAGGACAGCCAGGGCTATACAGGGAAACCCTGTCTCAAAAAACCAATAAAAAATTAGTTTTTAAGTACCTGCTGCTGCACGCACTGCAGTTAGGTACTGCATGTTCTCTTAGGGCCTCGCGCTAGGTCCAAGAATGCTGGATCACTTGCCAGTCCAAAGGCCCGGGTCAGTGACTTCACCTTCTGAATAATTACATCCTCCTCTTTTTCTGCCAGGGCCTCCTCCAGTTGCGGAGGGTCATGTGTGACAATGCAAACAAAGGCATGAACTCATAAATGACAGTTCCTCTTTCATGGGTAATAATGATACAGATCACATCAGGCACACCTCTTCCTTTCCCTCACTAAGTCAGTCAGGCCTCTCAAATAGCTCAAGCTGGTCTTGAACTCACTCCACAGCTAAGGCTGGCCTATGACTTGTGATCTGCTAGCTTCTGCTCTCCAAGTGGGGTTACTGGCTCGAGTCACCACAACCTGTGATCTGTTTTGTTTAGTGAATTCACCCTGTGCACAGGTCACCAAGAGGAGAGGTGAGGTGGGAAGGGGACATTGTAACCTTGTGTCTGAGATCAACGGACAGATTTTTTTCAGTAGACACATTTAGATGGGAACCCTAGGGAGGGACAGCCTCCACTATCCAGAACAGAATGGCGGCACTGTTCTGAAATAGCAGAGTGATTTAGGAAGGTGTGAACAAGGAAACAGAACAGAAGACAAATAACTAAGTCAAGTGTGGTGGTGAACACCTGTCAGTACAGCACGTAGGAAGCTGAGGCAGGAGGATCATCATGAAGACAGCCAAGTCTACAAAGTGAGACCAAGTGGGGAGGGAGATGGAAGAGAGGGGTAAGGGAGGGGATATGGGGAGGGACAATTAACACCCCAGGCCATTTGAGGGTCATATGGAAACCTACTGTTGTAGAAGCTTCCTGAAACATGCATGTCTGAAAAAGAATGGGAGTCACCAAATAACAGGGAAGACAATGCCCCATCTAGACATCATTTGCCACCAAGTGAAATCTCCCATGAGTTACATCTTGCTGAGTCATTGGCCAGAGGGGCCCCATGGGAACCCCAAACATCTCAGGCTATTGCCAAGGCTATTGGTTGCACTCCACAAACTGATGGTAAGCCCCTATTGCTAAGGATAACACTTGCATATCTCAATAGACATGGAAAAGTTGCACCGGTACCTAATTAGAGCCTTCAGCCTTTGTGTTTTTATGGGTTTTGTGTGTGTTAATGTTTTTAGTTTGCCTGTTTGTTTTCTAAAGAGAGAAAGAAAGGGTATGATGGGATTAGGTGTGTTGGGAGGATCTTGGAAGATTTGAAGAGGGGAAATTGCTATCAATATGAAAAAGATAGAGTAGGCAGAGGGAGAAGGACAGCTGCCTGGCTAATGAGAGACTGAGCTCAGGGCCTCCTGCAGGAACTAGGAAAGAGTTCTGTTACCAAGCTGTGCCCCAGCCTCTTCAGGGTGTTTTTCCTAACGATTGGGCAGAAGGGACTTTCTGAGTGTGTTGACTCAGGAAGATTGGAATCTCATTTTCAGGAAAAACTGGTCTGTCTGGGGATATATCTTCTTCCTAGAAGCTTGAGTATGGGGCCAGCTGTGGTGGAGTCTGCTGGATCCCAGCCCTTGGGGACTCCAGAGAAGAGGATAAGGAGTTCAAAGTTATCCTTTGCTTAATTAGTGAGCTTGAGGCTAGCCTGGGCTACATGAGCCCTTGTCTCAAAATATAAAATAAAATAAGTTGCTAGTGCTAGATACAGGCGTTTGCTCTTAAATCAATTAATAAACATTGCTGATGGGAAAGTCAGCAGAGAAGCTGAAGAGCTCCAGCATCGTGATATCCACTTGTAATCCCACACTCAGGCTGGGGCAGGAGAACTGCTACACGATCAAGGCTAATCTGGGCTATGTATCAAGGACCATGGCAGACAGGGCTGGGTAGCAAGAGAGTGGTCTCCAAAAACCCAAATCAAAACCAAAGCAAAATGCAAAAGAACCTGGGCTCTGTGTCTAAGAATGTTGTCTAATACATGCAGCATTCAAAGAGACTGGTGACTGCTTCTCCAGCTTTGCCCAGTGTGAGAAGCTACCGCCAGCGAGGCCCTCAGCCTCTAGGTTGTGTGTGAGTGTACGTGCTCATGTGTGGGGATGCAGGTGTGTATGTGTCTTGCTGCTAGTGGGTAGGTCAGATGACAACCTTTAGGTGTCAGCCTTCATTTTTTACCTTTGAGGCTTTATAGCCAAGTCAGCTGGTCCCTGTGCTTCAGCAGTCTCTCCTGTATTTGCCTCCCATTTCCTGAGAGGAAAATAGGATTATAGACTCTTGTGCTACTGTGCCTGGCCTTTATTTGGTTTCTGGGATCTGAACTCAGGTCTCAGACTTCTGCAGGACGTGCTTTTCCTCATGGTGCCATCTCCCTGGTCCTCTTCCTCCTTGTCTGCTCGGTTCAGGCTCTGGAGGGACAATAGTGACACACACACTGTTTTCGTGAGCTCCTGAGATGCCAGGGCTAGAAGGAGATACACAGGGACGTGGGCATAGGGGGAGCCCCTAGGAATGTCCGTGGGGCCTAGAGGCCCCATCTGTGAAGGGAGCAAAACACAGTCATTGTTGCAGAGTTCCAGCATGGACTGGATTCAGATGTAAGGCCACCAGTAGTACAGGGCGGGGCTGAGGACAAATCAAGGCCCATTTCCTTGGGATCCTCGGGGGCCCAGAGACAGGCTTCTTCTAAAAGGTTAAGCTAGGCTCACTCAGTTGCCTTGATGACAATCTGCCTCCACAGCTGTGTCCCTTCAGCACTCAAGGCTGGCACCCATTACTGCCCTCTGAGGCCAAGGGAAAATACAAGAAAGCCTACTGGTGCCTCTGAAGTCAGCCCCTTGGGACCTGCTCTGGGGTGAGTCTGGGTCAGTCCTAGGTGAGGGGCCTCCTAGGGCCTGGCCTCTTCAATTCTACACATGGCAGCATGCACCGGGACACAGGATAGGGCAGCTGTCACAGCATGGTTCCTCTTAGCAAAAGACTTCAAGGAACCTGGCAATAGTGGTGTATGCCTTTAAACTCAGTACTTGAGAGGCAGAGGCAGGCGGATCTCTTTGAGTTCCAGGACAGCCAGGACTATTACACAGAGAACCCTGTCTCAAAAAACAAAAGGAAACCAAAAGAACAAAAAAGGGTGAGGTTCCACAGAGGTGCTCATGGGGGGCTGCTCTTGTACCCCATGAATACATATTCCCTTCTTCCATGTCCCTGGGGCTGTCACAAACAGCTGAAAGATTCTCAGGGTCTTCACTCAGTCACCCTGCTTTGCCTGACACCCATGGGGCCTAGCACTGGGTCTGTGGCAGAGGAGAGAGATGGAAGATGGAATCCCCGGCTATGTGACTTACTCTCCACACCTTGCCTCGGTTTCCTCATTTGTAAAATGGCAACACTGTATGTACCTCCCAGAGCAGGTCTTCAGTAACAGTAAACATGGGACTGGGAATGTAGGTAGAGTGTCTAGCTGTCTATCCCAGCATCACATAAAAGCAGGTGCATGCCTGTGATTCCAGAAAGGAAGGTAGAGGGGGAGAATCAGAAGTTCAAGATCACCCTGAGTGATACAGAGTTCCAGAAAGCTTGGGGTCCACGAGGCCATCACAGAAAACTGTGAGAACTTCTAGGTGGTGTGTGTGTGTGTGTGTGTCAGGGGGGAGGGAGGGTGGTCCATGATTTGCTGGGTCTGCAGAGATGACTCATAGCTTCAGAGCTCTGGGCCTGCCTGTCACCTCTCTGTGTCAGGAATGCTGAGCCGCCCACCCTCGCAGTGCCAGTGCAGCAGACGGTACACTGCAGGGGAAGAGTTCAGCTCTTCTCTGAGGCTGAGACGGGAGGTGACAGCTCCTGCCCTCCCCTGGGGTCCTGACACTTGCCTGCCCTGCTAGGGGTGGAGGTGACCTCAGTTCACCTCAGTCTTGGGAAGGGTGCTTGTGCTGGGGCTGGCCCTGGGCTTCCTCTATCCGGAAGCTCAGTGAGGTGCTTGAAGGCTCGGCTCAGGCAGCTTGGGGGGAGATGAGGCCATACAGGGGTCAGAGTCAGCAGGGGGGGGGATCTTCCCATAATGCTCAGGAGAGGAGGCCCACGGGCATCAGGGAGTGACCAGCCTGAGTGTGTCAGATTTCAGGGGAATGCTTCCTGGAGGGGCGGGATGGGGGCGGGCTGGGAGAGGGGAGAAGACAGCACATGCAAAGTATGGGGGAAGGGTTCAGTCCTGACTGACCTAGTGAAGCTGAAAGCATGGGACAGGACTGCAGACTCTGTTCATGAGGGTGGGAAGCCAAAGGACCTCCGGTGCCAGGGTGTCCCCTACCTTCTGCAGCCTGCCTGGAGGCTAGCTAGAAGACACCAACCCTGTTTAGGAACCCACACTAACATATGCACTTCTGGCAAGACAGTTCATGGGCAAGAGGGGCTTGAAAGCCTGAGAACCAACTTACCTTTCTTGGTAATTCCTAGTCCTCAGCCACCCCAGCTAGAAAAGTGTGTGTGTGTGTGTGTGTGTGTGTGTGTGTGTGTGTGTGTGTGTGTGTGATTTGGGGCCAAACCCAAAGCTTTGAGCACCATAGGTAAATACTTCACTGAGCTACATCCCAGCCTCCTCTTGCTCCGAATAGCTGGAAGTCCGGGCGCATGTCCCAGGTCCTGTCTCACACTGGGCATCTTATCTTTAGCTGTGACCTTCAGAGACTCTGGGTTCTCACACTGTCTTCCTGAAAACCTATTTACATTAAACTGTCAATGACTCATACAGTTTAAAATGGAGTGACTATCAGGCCTGGGTATTCTTTGGAATTATCCCGTGTGTGTGTGTGTGTGTGTGTGTGTGTGTAAAGGTGACAACTACTGCTTGACTTGCTCATTCTCAAACAACTCAGGAAAAAACAAAGAATTGGGTAGTGGTCCTCCCCTTTTATATTGTCACCTTCAGTCGGGTACAGTGGTGTATTCCTTTAAGTGCAGCATTCTTGAGGCTGAAGGCAGAAGGACTGCCATAAGTTCCAGGCCTGGGGCTAGGGCTATTGCTTGGTTGGCAGAGTGCTAGCCTAGTAGAGCGGAAACCTTGAACTCTATCCCCAGCATTTCATAAACCAGGCGTGGAGCAGACACCTGGAATCCTAGCAGTCTGGAGATGAGACAGGAAGATCAAAAGTTCAGAGCCAACCAGGCATTGGTGGCGCACGCCTTTAATCCCAGCACTCGTGAGGCAGAGGCAGGCGGATTCTCTGCGAGTTCTGGGACAGCCTCCAAAGCAATACAGAGAAGCCCTGTCTCAAAAAAACAAAACAAAACAAAACAAAAACAAAAAAAGAAGAAGTTCAGGGCCATCTTTGGCTGTTTACCTATATTGAGACAAGCCTGACTTACAGATCCTGTTCACAAACAAACAAACAAACAAACAGAGAGAGGCTGGCAGGATGGCTCAGTGGGTAAAGAAACTTATCATTAAATCTGAGGACCCGCTTGAGATCCCTAGGATCCACAAGGTGAGAGAGAGAATTGACTTCTTTATAGATATATTTATTTTATGCTGTGTGAGTATTTTACCTGCATGTATGTATGTGTACCATGTGTGTGCCTACTGGAGTTATAGATGGTTGTGAACCACGGTGTGGGTGCTGGCCACTGAACCAGGACCTCTGCAAGAGCCACAGGTGATCTTGATCGCTGAGCTATCTCTGCAGCCCAAGAGAGTTGACTCTGGACAGTTGACCTCTGACTTCCACACATGCACTGTAGCACTCGGGAATGAGCATACATATACCCACAAACAAATGTAGTAAGAACTTAAATAAACAAAAAAATCAGAATGCTAGCTAGGGGCAGGTTTTTCTGTTTCATTTTTTAGCTCGATTCCCAGAGCCTAGAACTTGTTGATAACAAAGTAAATGCTTTCCACAGCCATTGTCCTGTGGCAGGGTTGGGTGAATCTTCTCTCTCTCTCTAAGACAAGGTCTCACTAGCCTGCAGTGGGCTGCAGCTCATAGAGATCAGCCTTATTCAGTCTCCTGAGTGCTGAGCTTACAACATGAACCACTGTGCCCAGCCTCTTTTTTCCTTTTCTTTTTCCTTTGTTTTGTTTTTGAGACAGGTTTTTTTTCTGTGTAATAGCCCCGGCTGTCCTGTGGACTCTCTGTAGACCAGGCTGGCCTCGAACTCACAGAGATCCACCTGCCTCTGCCTCCCAAGTGCCGGGATTAAAGTGTCCACCACCACCACCATCACCACAGCTGGGCTTCTTTCTTTTTCAAGACAAAGTTTCACTATATAGTTTAGGGTGACCCCAAATTCATAGTAATCCTCCTGCCTCAGCCTCCCCAGCGCTGGAGTTACAGAAGATGTACAACATCCCAAGCAGTGTGAATGCCATATTTACATAGAGTGAAAGGGGTAAACTAAACTAAAAGGCTTCACTTCTAGGAATGAAGGGACCAGACCCTCACTCAGCCCCTGCTTTAGCAGCCATGACAGGCTACAGAAAAGACACCTAGGCCTGTAACACAAGGAAACTCCAGATCCTCTGGCCTCCCAGAGTCTAGGGCCAAAACTGAACACAAAAACTCCCGATCGCCCTCCCCCCCCCAGCCTCCTAGGTACTTGGTTCCTGGGAACTGTTTGGCCACAAAAGAAACTCTAGGGGAGACCAAAACCTCCCCTATAGTCTCCAGGATACAGTTCTAAAATCTATTGGTATCTATGAACAACAGGCCACCTGCAAGTAACAAAGACAAAGCAATAGAAACCACAGAATGTTCCCTCTCAGCACTGACTAATGAGAATACCTGGTACACAGGTATTTCATGCCAAAATATGACTCTGAAAAATTCTCCTGATTGTTCCCAAATGTCAACCAATGAGAAACCAACCCATACCTACTGATATGTAATCCTGTAATTTTTGTATTTATTTTTGGTTTTTCGAGACAGGGTTTCTCTGTGTAGCTTTGGAGCCTATCCTGGCACTCGCTTTGGAGACCAGGCTGGCTTCGAACTCACAGAGATCTGCCTGCCTCTGCCTCCCGAGTGCTGGGATTAAAGGCATGCACCACCAACACCCGGCAACTTTTGTATTTAAAACCTAGCAGTAGACAGGGAACTTCACCTCCTCTGAAGGCTGCTGCGTCAGCTTGCTAGACAAGCTCCCTCCCATGGTAGGATAAACAATTTAATAAACCTCGTGCATTTACATCGGTGGTCTGTCTCCCTGGTCTCTTTGGGGATCCTTGTGACTTGGGCTCAAGAGAAGATTGGCACAGAGCGACAGGGAGAAGGAAAGGTAAATGCTAGATCTGAATCATTCCAGATGGTAGGACCAGGTAGCTGTCTGTCTGGAGCTCAGCTTCAGGACGTGTGTGAGACCCTGACTTCAGTCTCCAGCACTAAGAAGAAAAGGGGTGGTCTCTGACCTGTCTCCTTCTGCTTTTTGTTGTTTTGAGACAGGACCTCATTATGTAGCCCAAGCTAGCTGTGAACTTGCAGCAATCCTCCTGCCTCAGCCTCCTGAGTGCTGGGATTACAGATGCCACCACACTTGGTTTAAGAGGACTGAATTTTATTGGCTTCAACAGAAAAAAAAAAAAAAGAAACAAATTGCTGAATATCAGATCAAGGTTTTCACGAGATATGTTGTTTCATTAATGATTTCTCTAAGGTTAAAAATTATTATGAAGCTTGTTAAGAGTTGGGAAGGTGAGGTTAAGGAGGTTACTCAGTGGGTAAAGGCCTTGCTGCACAAGACCCAAGCTCAGACTCCCAGCCCCCACGCGTAAACTGGTAGAAATAGAGGGTGGAGACATGTGGGTGCTGCTAACTGGCTAGCCAAGCTAGATGAAACAGAGAGCTCCAGGTTTAGAGACCCTGAATCAAAAATAACGAGGCTGGAGAGATGCTCAGTGGTTAAGAGCACCCCCAGCCCACCCCCCACCCTATCCACCCACCACTCCCCAGGCAGGGTAGGGCCCTCAACGGGGGCTCTGCAAAGTCCACCAAATCTTCCTGTGCTGGTCCTGGGCCCTTCCCCATGTGTCCAGGGCCAGAGTGTAATACTTCATGTAAAAACCCAAAAGTTTAAGGGTGGTAGGTGAGTGGTACAGGTTGGCTGTATTAGCCTGGTGACCTGAATTCCATCCCTGGAACCCAAGTAAAGATAGGAGAGAACTGACTTCATATAGTTGTCCTCTGACCTCCATTCACATGTTGTGCCATGTATGTCCCCACATTATACTTGCACACACAATAATAAGTAAATTAAAAAGAAAAAAAAGGTAGAAAGCAATTGAGGAAGACATCCTGATGTCAATTTCTGGCTTACACACAGACACACCACACATGCATACAGACACACACACACACACACACACACCCTACACATGCATACATACACACACACACACACCACACATGCATACATACACACACACACCACACCAAAGCTCATTACTACACACGAACGCCAGACATGGCATAATTATTACACACACCGCACATGCATACACACCACACACCATGCATACATACACACACACACAACACATTGCATACAGACACAACACACACACACACACACACACACACACAGCACACATGTATACAAAACAACATTGGAAGCCAGATGTGATGCTGTGTGCTGTAATCACAGCTCTCAGGAGGCTAGCCTGAGCCGCACAAGGAGATCCTGTCTTGGAGATGTTTATTATTGCTGTGATAAAACACTGACCGAGAGCAACCAGAATGGGCTTATTACCCGTTACAGACTAGAACCCATCATCATGGAAGCCAAGCTGAAAGCACAAGGCAGGAACCTGGAGGCAGAAACTGAAGCAGAAGCCATGGAGGAGTGCTGCTTACTGGTTTGTTCCCCATGGTTCATTCAGCTCACTTTTCTACACAACCCAGGACCACCTTCCCAGGGGTGGCACTGCCCACAGGGGTTGGGCCCTCCCACATCAATCATAAATCAAGAAAATGCCTCACCCATTGCCCACAGGCCAATCTGATGGAAGCATTCCATCAGTTAAGGTTCCATCTTCCCAGAGGACTCTGGCTTGTGCCAAGTTGACCAAAAAACCCAGCACCGAGAGAAGAGAACCAATGCTTCCCTTAGAACAGGATCATTTCTCAGACTGAAAAGGATGCCCCTCTGTCTCCTGTCTCCCTCCTCCCCTTACATGCCAGCTCTCACGTTTTTATTTTTTTCTGGAATAGATGCTAAACATGCTAAACATGCACCGTGTCTCTGAGCCATACCCTCAGTCTCTGGATCACCTATTTTTTTTCTTTCTCCTGAGCTGGGGATGGAACCCAAAGCCACACACCAGCTAGATAGGTGGTTCATCCATGAGTTATACTCTGAGCTCCAGTTACCTCATACGTTAGGGGACATGTGTCATCATCAAACCAAAGCTGTGGAAACCTGGCAGCAGTGCAGAGGATCTTGTCACAGCAACGAAAATGAATGGTGCCCGATGGAATGCAAGCATTCGCTGCCCTGTGGGTATTGGTCAACCCTGCATATATATGTAAATCTATTCAGCATTCCTTCTTTGCCTACGTATATGTGTTCCAATTTTCTTCTGAACCGGCTGTCATATATTATTCATTCCTTAATTGCTTAACAAGTTAAGTAAAATTTTTGACATGTGTTCATTTCATATTTGTATGAGAGTCAGGATTTTACCACACACACAAAAAAAGTACCCTTTTAAATGGTGAGCTAGATTTCATTGCCGAGCAGTTTTCGTCCTACTTCCAAAACCGGCTCATGGGTGCTATTTTCTCTGACCTTTGCATGTTCTCTATAAATCTGAACAACTTCACTGGGCGTAGTATTCTTGGCTTCCTCTTTCCTGCACAACTTTGAAGGCTCAGTTCTCTTGCCCTCTGGCACCGAATGTTACAAAAAAGCTTGACACCACACTGATTTCTTCTGCTTCATTGTGCATGGTTGTGTGAGTGTGTGCGCATGTGTGTATGCATATCCACGTGTGTGGGCGAGCACGGTGCGAGCATCTGTGAGGGCTGCAGGCAGATGTCTGGTGTCTTCCTTCATACACTGAGGCAGGGTCTCTCACTTGAAACCAAAGCCTGCCTATTCCACTAGTCTGGGTAGCCAGCTGGCCCCAGAGAGCCTCTCCCCAACACTGGGATTACAGTCAGGCCTCCCCCCGGGTGGTGGTGATCCAAAATCCAGACCTCACACTTGAGCTGCAAACCTTTTTTTAATCCCTTGTTTCCTGCCTTCCTTCTTTTCCCTCCATCCCTCCCTTCTTACCTGGGACCTCTCATCTACATAGTCTTACCTTAAACTTAACTTTAGCTAAGAATGACCTGAATCTGGATTTTGCAGCCTCTACTTCCCAAATGCTGGGATTAGAGGTGTGATCGCCATACCGGATTTTATGCAGTGCTTCCGGCTGAATCGAGAATTTTGCTCTGCTAGGCAAGCATCCTACCAGCTGAGCTATATCCCTTCGTTTGTTTGTTATAAACATCTTACTTTGTCCAGGCAGGCCTTGAACTCACTGTGACCAAGGCTGCCTGTGCTGGTTGATTTTTATCAACTTGACATAAACTAGAGTCACCTGGGAGGAGGGAAGCTCAACTGAAGAATTTCCTAAATTATAGTGGCCTGGGCATGGAGGTGGGGCTTTTTGTTTTGGGTTTTTTTTTTTTTTTTTTTTTTTTCTTTGTTTTTTTGAGACTGGATTTCTCTGTGTAGCCCTGGCTGTCCTGGAACTCACTCTGTAGAACAGGCTGGCCTTGAACTCACAGAGATCAGTTTGCCTTTGCCTCCTGATTGCTGGGATTGAAGACATGTGCCACCACCACCTGGCCGGTGGGGCAGTTTTTAAAATTATTATTATTTTATTGCTAGTTGATACAGGAGTGGGTGGCACATTCCTAGGCAGGTGAGTCTGGGCTGTATGAAAGAGTTGGTTCAGCCGGGCAGTGGTGGCGCATGCCTTTAATCCCAGCACTCGGGAGGCAGAGGCAGGTGGATCTCTGTGAGTTCGGGACCAGTCTGGTCTACAAGAGCTAGTTCCAGGACATCCTCCAAAGCCACAGAGAAACCCTGTCTCTAATCCCTCCCCCCAAAAAAAATAAAAATGAAAGAGTTGGTTGAACATGACCCTGGGCGAGCTAGTAAGCACCTTATTTGTACTTTCTGCCCCAGAGCCTGCCCCAGCTTCCCTTGTGAAGGCCTGTTACCTGAAGTGTGAGCTCAAACACACCCTTCCTCCTCTAGGCTAGACAAATGTCACAGCAACAGGGTGAAACTAGAACCCTGGCCTGGAACTCATGCATTGATCTCTCTCCCCTTCTGGGGACATGGTTATTCATTTGTTCTGGGTGCGGCCTTCCTTTTCTATTTTTTATTTGAGGCTTAGTCTCACTATGTAGCCCTGGCTACAACTCAGGGGTCCACTTGCCTCTGCTTCCCTGCTAATGTGAATAATGGCATGTACCACTATGCCTAGACTTCTTTATTCTTAAAACGTTTAGGGACTGGGGAGATGCCTCAGAGGGTGAAGTGCTTGTTGCACAAGTGTGAAAAACTGGGTTTGGAGTCCCCAGAACTGGACACAGTGGTGGTTGTAATCCCAGTGCTCCTTGGCAGAGATTGGGGCTGAGAAAGGCAAACCCCTGGAGAGTCTCATCAGCTAGCTTGAGATCGAGATTGGCTCAAATGAAACAGGAGGCCAGGACTGACACATGACACCATGGCCCATGAGCCCCACTCATACATCATACATGCTCACAAACACGCTCACACAAAAAAAGGTGGTTTTTTTTTTTTTTTTTTTTTTTTTTCTGGAGACAGGGGGAGGAGCTGACCTTGGTGGGCATTCTCAGGGGCGGGGTCTGGAATGAGAGGATCAAGGCTGGGTGGAGTTTCCTAACACAGCAGGGGTTCTGGATGCACCCCAGCCCCCTGCAAACCTTCTTTCCTTGTGTTGGTATTCCTTTTTGCTATCCAGCCACAGTCACTTTGCTGTGGCCTGAGAAAGCAGTTTTCAGGAAACTGACTGTGGTCCCTTCTCCAGTCACTCATGTGATTTCCTCCCCGGGCCTGCTACTTGGTGAGGCTCTCATGCAAGTTTCTGTCTTCTGTCAGTCAACCATTCCTAGACACTCTGCTTATTTTGACACTGGAGCCAGCCCGCCCATCTGACCCTCAGCACAGTTGTGAAAGCCAGGCATAGTAGCTCGTGGCTGTGATTCCAGCACCAGGAAGCTGAGGAAGAGGATTAGCAAGCAGTTCAAGTCCAGCCTGAGCTACACAGTGAGACAGTCCTAACCCCTAGCAGAGCTGGGCTGGACTGAGGTGTTCCTGGATCTCACATAGCCTTCTTATTATCCCTTCAATGCCCTGTGCCCCAGGCTGATCCTGCCCAGCCAGGGCAGTGTCCACTCTCAATGAGTGCTGCTCTGTGTCCCCCTTTCAAAGGGGGCTGTCTTCTGGAATTGTAGGCTCATTCTCTTGAGAGTTGTCATCATTCATTTTGTCAAGTACGGGCAGGAGTCTGAGATCTGCAGTTAAGACTGCTTTTCCAGTCTTAACTCCCCCAGCAGTGTCTTCCAGAAGTATACCCCTGGGCTTCATGCCCCTCATACTGTGTGTTCTGAGGGTCTGGCTGGACGGCCACCTCATGCAGGTGCTGAGGGTGTGCAGGCCTGGGGCTGAGGACTGCTGACTCATGTCCAGGGCATTGGCCTTTTAGTCAGTAAAGGCATGCAGCTGCTTACAGAAGTCCTTACAGTGTCCAGCCCTTGGTAGCCTTGGAATGCCCAGGTGTGTGGGCAGATTTGATCAAGTCCCCATCTATGGATGAGGCCTCTATGGCCCAGAGATGGGAAGTGACTTGTCCCAGGTAACACAGTAAGTCTTGACAAGCAGGATTGAAGAATTAGAAATGCAGACTCGAGATCTGTGGCCTAGGATCTGAGTGGTCCATCTCCGAGGGCAAGAAGGTCTTTGTCATGCCACCAGGAGCCCTCTGCTCATTTCTGCGCCTCAGAGAGAAAATGGTTGTGACCTTCTTCTGGAGACTTTGGTTATAAACTTCCCCTAGGGAAAATGGCCAAATTAAGAGGACTGTAGCCAAAGCTAGTCCTCCCAGGAGATGAGTGACCACCACTTCCCTGCAGCAGCTCCCACAGGGTTCCCAGTTCCGGGCTTCATAGGGACTTTGGCACAAGCAGCTGGGTGAGTGGTCCAGCTGTGTAAGCAGCATAGAGAAGGTAGGCAGCCTGGAGTGGTTCCTGCAGAGTGATTGGCTGGTTCTGGCCTTTGTGGGATGATCCCAAATCTGCCATTTCTCTCTGGGTCATTTCTGATCTTTTTCTTCTAAGTTCTCCAATTTCCAGGATCCCTGTCTTAGGGACCACGGTTTTGGCATCATCCCTCTCTGCATACCATTTGTTCAAAGGGTGTGCTGACAGTGTCCCTCAGTCTGTTGGCCACAACCTCAGCTCCAGCTTGTGTGGTGCTGCCCTACTCCAGGAAACCCCTGGGAACCCATCTGGATGTTGCAGGCTGGGAGAGGGGGAGGGGGATGTGCTGTGTCTGTGGTTCTGATGTCCCATTGGACCCAGAAACCCAGGGGAGGAAGTGCAATGTCTGCTTTGTACTCAGGGGAAGTTGGCCCTAGTTATCACCCACAGGTCTGGGCTTCTGGGCTCTTCAGTGCAGCCCTAAGGGAGGCAGGCCAAGCAGCCATTACTCCTGCGGAATTCTGTTTGCAAGAGAGGAAGCTGAGGCAAGAGAGTCAGAGTGCTCTGGGAGCAGATAAGCAGGCGCCTGACTGGACCGGCCCACCACTCCTTGCTGTGAATGTCTGAGCTGCAAGGACTGTGTGGTGCCTCCTCTCCTGGCCTGCCGCTCTGCCCCACTAAACACCGCCTGGCCAGTCCCTGGTGAGGCAGGTCCCAGGCTTATCTCCCCCACAGGCTCCTGCAGTTCTAGTCTCCCTAATAACCTAACACACCACTGCCCAGGGCTTCCCTCCTAACATGCCCTCAGCACCTTTTTTGTCTCCTGCTGTGGGGAGGGCCTTGCTATAAAGGAAGGAGCAGCCTGCTTGCTTCAGACAGGCGGTACATTCCTGGAAGTGGCCAAGCTAGCTAGGCCTTCTCGGTTGCTTCACCTGTTGGCAACACTAGCTCCTTTGACAGTTGTGATCCCAACCCTGGCAATTTCCTCAGGTTATCTCGGCAGGGCTCAGAACAATCTCTACCCAGGGTATGCTGTTGAGATTGCTCACAGGCAAGTTAAACAACTACTCAAGCTCACACAGCAAATGGTAAGCTTGGCCTTCAACATTAAGAAACCTGAGTCTACCTGACCATCTTTCCCACTAGAAAATTGGTAGGAGGGCTGGAGAGACCGCTCAGTGGTTAAAAGCACTGACTGCTCTCCAGAGGACCTGGGTTCAATTCCCAGCATCCACATGGTGGCTCACAATCATCTGCAGGGGTTTTGACGCCCTTTTCTATCATAATGACATACATTCAGATAGAGCACTTATATACATAAAGTACAATAAATAAAATCTTAAAAAAAGAAAGAAAGAAGGAAAAAGAAAGAAAGAAAGAAAGAAAGAAAGAAAGAAAGAAAGAAAAGGCCAGGCAGTGGTGGCACATGCCTTTAATCCCAGCACTTGGGAGGCAGAGGCAGGAGGATCTCTGTGAGTTCAAGGCTACCCTGGTCTACAAGAGGACAGCCTCCAAAGTCACAGAGAAACCCTGTCTCGAAAATAACCGGAAAAAAAGAAAAAAAGACTCCAAGAAGCCGATTGGAGGTGGGGTGGAGAGAGCAGGAAGAGAGGAGAGAGGGGGAACTGGGATTGGAATGTAAAAAATAAATTAATAAAAAATGTCAAAAAATAATGGGGCTGGAGAAATGGCCCAGAGGTTAAGAGCACTGGCTGCTCTTCCAGAAGTCCTGAGTTCAATTCCCAGCAACCGCATGGTGGCTCACAACCATCCGTTAGGGAATCTGGTGCCCTCTTCTGGTGTGCAGATATACATGGAAGCAGAATGTTGTATACATAATAAATAAATAAAATCTTTAAAAAAAAAGTCAAAAAATAAAAAAGAGACAAACTGAATATAAAACAAAACAAAAAAACCCTTACGTTATTTATCTAAAAAGATGTTTTAAGGTCTAAAAAGACATTTTTAGGATGGCAATACAAGTTATGACAAAAAAGGTTTATGTATAAAATTTTGGACTAAGATTGGGTAGATAATGGAGTATTTTCTATAAATTTGGACTGGACATTATGAATGTAATTCTTACCTGATAATTGTTCTTAATGTTTATAGTTTACTGTGTTAGAGTTAAAACCTTTCTTTTATATTTAGACAAAGGGGGGAAATGTGGACTATTCCTTAAAAGAAAGAAAGCAAGAGAGAAAGAAAGAAAAGAAACTTGGTAGGAAAAACTGGGGCACCTCCTATTAGGAGGTGTCTGTTCCTAGACAGGCTGGTTGGATCCTGTTGGGCCCTAAGTGGAGAACTCTAAGCAAATATTACAACCCTGGTTTTTAGAAAGCCTCTGTCTCCCATTAGCGCATACAGCCCCTCCCTAAGAGTCCTCAGCAGACCTTATCATGAACAGCATTTGCCTGGCCCAGCAGGCAGGGAGACAGCTCTGCTCAGGGCGGATTTGGGTGATGATGTGCCCTTATTTGACCCCACAGGCTGGCAAGGCCTGGGAAATGTCAGCTCACACTTGCTTCTACAGTTTTCAAGACATTTCCTTTGCTTCCAGTACACTCTGCAAAGTGCGTGCTGGGAGTGGTGGGTCTATTGCTTGCTGCCAAATCTCTTTAAGATGCACTTTGTGGGGCAGGGCAGGGCAGGTGGGGGGGGGGTAAGAGATCAGTGATAAAGCACAGGCCTAGCTCATGTAAAGCTCCAAGTTCCATCCAAAGCACAATTAAAAAAAAAAGATGCACTTTGAGCATGATGTATGATGTTTCATGCCTATAATCCCAGCACTTGGGAGGCTGAGGAAAGAGAATATCTACAAATTCAAAGCCATCCTGGTCTACATGATGAGCTCAGGGTTAGACAGAGCTGCAGAGTAAGTTGCTGTCTCAAAAAAACAGCCTGGATGTAGCTCAATTGGCAGAGTGCTCGCCTGCCATGTATAGAGCCCCGGGCTCCACAGCCCCAGTACTAAACAAAGTGGGCATGAGCAAAGGCATGGCAAGGATCCTGCTGAGAGGTGGAGGCAGGATAAGCAGAAGTTCCTTATCTCTGGCTACATAGCAAGCGCAAGGCCAGCTTAGGATATATAAGACTCTCAAGTGTCCCCCCACCCTCACAGTTGCACTTCAGAGCTGGGAGGGCCCAGAGCCCTGTCCCTCTTACAGAGAGAGTGTGTTGCTGGCAACTACCTCTGCAAAGATCTTCTACTTCTTCTTTTTTCTTTTTTTCAAGCCAGGGTTTCTCTGTGTAGCTTTGGAGCCTATCCTGGCACTCACTCTGGAGACCAGGCTGGCCTCGAACTCACAGAGAATCGCCTGCCTCTGCCTCCCTAGTGCTGAGATTAAAGGCGTGCGCCACCAACGCTGAGCTGGATCTTCTACTTCTATGGTCATCATTTTCTGTGTCCCCATGAGCAGGTACTTCTACACTGAAGATGGAGGTAACAGCTAACATGGAGTACAAAGCCATTTTTGTTGTTGTTTTGAGACAAGGTCTCACTTTGTATCACAGGCTGGCCTGGAACTAATAACACATAGCAACTCCAGACTGGCCTTAAGCTCATGGCAAACCTCCTGTCTCAGCTTCTCAAGTGCTGGGATTACAGGTGTGAGCCACCACATCTGGTGAAAGTCTTCATTTTTGTAGCTGTGAAACCAAAGATGAAAGAGAAGGGAGCCAGGTGTAGTCATGTAGTCACGTAGTCCAGGGCTTGGGAGACTGAGGCAGGAGGATGTCTTGAGCCCAGCAATTAGAGAGCAGGCTGGGCTACCAAGAAAAGAGGAGAAAGTCTTACCCAAATCTAGGAAACTAAAACCTCAGCAGCTGTCCACACGCACCCCAGGGCTGACCCCTGTTACCCTTTCTTCAGCAAGAGGCTAATAACACTGAGTCAGTCCTAAACCATAGCAACAGACTAGGAAGTCTGTAAGAAATGCAGATCGAAGATCCTCCCAGACATGCTGAGTCAGCTGTCTCCCCAGTAGCTCACGCTGATGCTACAGGGAACCATACCATCCCTGACTGCTGCCCTTCCCAGCCAGAAGTTGAAGCTATGAGCAAACGAGGTTTGAACTCCCATCCTCCCCATGGCCCTGAGGTACTTACAAAGTTTTCCCCAGTGCAAGTGAACTGCAGGTTCACAGGATAGAAAAGGGAGCTGAAAGCAGCTTCTGGGGATTGTACAGACCTAAGCACAGGATAAATGATACAGGTCAGTAAATGGGGGCTGGGCCAACTGTATGAGATCAGGTAAGATACGAACACATCCCAAACATGAACACACACGGAAGAACTGCAATGGATACTGAGGCCAGACAGAAGAAACCTTGCATTTGTCTTGGAAGTAAAGGAGGGACCAGGCCATAGCAGCTGGGATCATCACCTTTCCAGGCCATAAGACAGCATGGTTCATAGACTCAGGTCCCTGTCCCCACCCTCTTATCCCCCTGAGAAGGGAGTCTAGGTGAGTGCCACCTACTTGTCCCCTTCACACACTTCATCTATTCACTGGTCCACTCTCTTTCCCTATCCCCCACCCCTCCAGCTACCTCATCTTCCCCACATTCATTCACTGCCCACCCCACCCGCTCATCCACCCAGTTACCCACTGATCCCTCCCTCCACTCCTTACTCCCACCTACCTATCAAGCAAGCATCATTTCATCCACTTTCAGTTTCTAGGCACTTGGCATGCACCAGCCCTCTGGGGCAGAACCTAGATCTAGAAGCAGAGGTAAAAGCCTGAGCTAGAGGCAGTGGCAGAAGTACACCCAATGTGGAGCTTGGATTTTTTTTTTTTTTTTTTCTGTTTCGAGACAGGGTTTCTCTGTGTAGCTTTGGAGCCTATCCTGGCAGAGATCTGCCTGCCTCTGCCTCCCGAGTGCTGGGATTAAAGGCGTGCGCCACCATTAAAGGCGTACGCCCGGCTTGGAGCTCGGATTTCTATGTAGGGCCTGAGAAAGCTAGAAAAAGAAAAAAGAGTAAAAGAAAAGAAAGAAAGAAAGAAAGAAAGGAAGGAAGGAAGGAAGGAAGAAAGAAAGAAAGAAAGAAAGAAAGACAACAACAACAAAAACCCCACCAGGGCTTCCTGGTGGCCTGGTGCTCGTACTGTACAGAGGCACAGTTTGGGCATACATTGAGCACTTGAGCAGACAGTACATTAAGCAGAAACAACAGGCTAAGTAAAAGGGCCTGCCATGGTGCAGGCACCAACTCCCTAGAGCTGAGGTGGTTAAATGCAGCTCCCAGTTAAACACAGCTCTCGTCCATGCCCGAGGGCCGTAAAGCTCAGCTCTCATGGACCCAAGCCGGTGGAACCAGCTGTAAGTGCAAAGCCATTTAGCAGTTTAAGGTTTGGCTCACATGGTCAGAGAACACTACAGGTGCCCAGTAAAGCAGGTCCAGACCGAAGAAACCACTAAACAGGTTACACTGTGTTTAAAAATGTGCATAGGTACTCAAGAAAGAAAGGAAAATGGGGGGCTGGAGAGATGGCTCAGTGGTTAAGAACACTGACTGCTCTTCCTGAAGACCCAGGTTCAATTCCCAGCACCCACATGGCAGCTCACAACTGTCTGTAAGTTCAGTTCCAGGGACCCAATGTCCATTGCAAAGTACCAATGCACATAAAATAAAGATTAAAAAAATTAAAAAAGAAAATGGGATAGGCAGTTAAAAAATAATAAAGTCTTTAAAGGAGAGAGTAAAGTAATATACAGGAAAAAAGCCACATTAAAAAATGGGAGGGGCTGGAGAGATGGCTCAGAGGTTAAGAGCACTGGCTGCTCTTCCAGAGGTCCTGAGTTCAATTCCCAGCAACCACATGGTGGCTCACAACCATCCATTATGAGATCTGGTGCCCTCTTCTGGAAGTGGAAAATTGTTGTATACATAATAAATAAATCAAATCTTAAAAAAAAAAAATGGGAAATACACAGGGAGTCTGGATCCTGTATGGTGTTGTGTTGACTTTGAATTTTTTGAAAGCTGACAAGCAAGATGACAGCCACTGAAAGATACTGGGCTGTAAAAAGGACGGCTGAATTAAGCCAGCCTAGATACTTCAGGGTTGTCTCAACTTTAAATGGAATTCAGAAAATGTATTGCACTCAGAGAGAGGTTGTGCTTTTGTTTCCACAGGAAATGAAAGGCTATGGATTCCTTCAAGATTAATAGAGAACAGGTTTGATGACCTCCTGAAAATCTTGGCTACAGACAAAGACATAAACAAGAAAAACCACAAGACAGGTGACATATATACTGACCCCTCTGCTTGGGAACAGTTCTGAGACTGGACAACAAATGTTACATCAGTTTTCCCAGGACTTGACCATTATCTCAATTTTCTTGGGATCCCTTCAGATGCTGTTGCGCCCAGACAACAGGAAGCAGTATACAGAACATGACATCCACATTCATTGTTTAGGGAAGATACAGGAATATAGAATAAAAAGACAACTATTAACCCCAAATATTTTACAATGGTATGGATTTTGGGATATTGATACAAATTTAAAGTTATTTTTATTATGCTGTATGTATGTTTTTGCTCTTGTTTAAGGTATTGTGCTTATGAAGCTCATTTAAAAATGTAATGTATACTTAAGAAATGCATGTTCGAGTCGGGCGCTGGTGGCATGCACCTTAATCCCAGCACTCTGGAGGCAGAGGCTGGAGGATCTCTGGGAGTTCGAGGCCAGCCTGGTCTCCAGAGCAAGTGCCAGAATAGGCTCCAAAGCTACACAGAGAAACCCTGTCTCAAAAAACCAAAAAAAAAAAAAAAAAAAAAAAAGAAAAGAAAAGAAATGCATGTTCGTAGTTAGGCATCTAAAATAACCAAACTTATAGTCAGATTAGGTATGTTTTAAAGGTTAAACAGATATATTTTAGATAGATAAGGTATCTTCAAATACTTCAGAGACATACAGAATATGGCATTTTAGATGTTTAGTAACCTAAGTCTTTTCATGACACTGAGACACATCTGCTCCTGACAGCACCAATCTATTTCATAAAAGGATGATGGCCATTGAAGAACCTCCATATGGAGTTTGCCTTCAATGTGGAAAAGCTAGCCATTTGGGCAAGAAACTGTTCTTGTCTTGACTGCTGAAGGCATACCTGAAAATGCTGGACATGAAGGAAAACAACTGCCAATCTTTGCCAAAACAAGGTGGGATAGTCCTTCAAACTTCCCACTTCATAGAAAAGTCTGTCAGATATTCTAGGCCTGCAGGCCAAAGATGGATGCCCCAATGTTGCAGAGGAACCCTGTACTACATTTGTTTGTGTTGCAGAACAATTGTTTAATTTTGTAAAGATGTGTTGCTGTTTTACCTTGCCTGCCTAAGGCACCTGATTGGTCTAATAAAAACTGAATGGTCAATAGACAGGCAGAGGAGGGCTGGTGGGCAGAGAGAAAAGGGGAGCCAGCCAGTGAGCTAGCTAGCCAGGGAGGAAGCAGGAAAGCAGGATGGACAGATGAGAAAAATGAGCCCCAGGGCAGCACATAAATTAACAGAAATGGCTAAGGCTAGGCGTTCATAATTAATAAGCCTTTATGTCCTGATTTGGGGGCTACAGGTCCAACAAAGCCTGATACACAGGAGCTGTTTGGGGGAGAGGGTCTGTTTCAATCTGTTTTCTGTTGCTACAAGGGAATACCCCAAAGTAGGTCACTTATAAAGAAAAAAGTTCAATTAGTTCAAAATGTAAAGGCTGTGAAGTCTATGATTACAGCTACTGCTTAGTTTCCGGTGAGACTTTGTGTGGTTTGACTCATGGCAGAAAGTGAAACCACGATGGGGCACACATGCTTTATAATATACCATGAAGTCACTAACTAGGTGGTTCGTTTTTTTGGGGGGGGGAGGTCAATGACACAAACTAGAGTCATGTGGGATAAGGGAACCTTAATTGAGGGGTTGCCTGGAGGCAACTCTGTGGGACATTTTCTCCATTCATCACTGTTGTCTGAGAGCCCTGCCCACTAAGGGTGGAGCCCCCCTGGACAGGTAGTCGTGGGTGGAATAGGAAAGCAGGCTGAACGAACCACAGACATACAGCCAGTCAGTAGCACTCCTCCACGGTCTCTGCTTCAGTTCCTGTCTTTAGAGTGTGGGCTTGAGTCCCTGCCCTGAGTTTCTTCAATGATGGATGACCAATGGACTGTACGCTGGAATAAGCCTTTTCTTCCCCAAACTGCTTTTGGTCATAGTCTTTATCACAGCAATAGACAGCAAACTAAACACTAATAATGTCTTAGAGAATTAGCCCACAGGAAAGGCATTAGTCCCTGCTCTCAAGGCCCCCCATCACCAGCCACAATGACATTTCAGCATGCATCTGCATTTTGATTGGCTGTGGTTTTCTGTAGTGGTCTCCATCTGTTGCAAAGAGTGGTATCCTTGATGAAGGGTGAAGACTACACTTATCTGTGAGTATAAGGACAAGCATTTAGACGGTAGTTAGGGATTATGCTGGTTTAGTAAAGTAGTGGTTGTAGGTTCTTTTACATATATGCATGTAACAACAATTAAAGTAAAAAGGCCATGATTTGAAAGAGAGCAAGGAGGGGTGTGTGGAAGGGTTTGGAGGGAGGAAAGGGAAGGGAAAACAATATAATCATAATTTTTAAAATAAAAGAAATAATAATAAAACGATTCAGCATAAGAGGCCTGCAGCATGCTTTCTCCCAATGAGCTCCCAAATCATGACACAGAAACTTAATATTAGTTATGAGTGCTTGGCTTTATCTTATGCTTGTCCTACTAGCTCTTATAACTTAATTTAACCTGTTTCTATTCATCTGTATTTTGCCTTGGGAATTTTTGCCTTTCTTTCATTCTGTATGTCTTACTGTGTCTGTCTGTCTGTCTGTCTGGCCGATGCCTGGCTGGCCCTGGGCGCCTTCCTTTCTTTCTCTCTCAGTTCTCTTTTTCATTCTACATTCCTCCTCCTACTTTTTATCAGACCAATCAGGTGCCTTAGGCAGGCAAGGTAAAACAAATGCAACACACCTTTACATAATTAAACAAATGCAGCACAAACAAATGTACCACATCTTTGCCTAGTTAAAGTAACATTCCACAACATAAACAAATGTAACATATTTTTACATAGGGCAGATATGTGTCTAATATGCATGAAGCTCTAGATACAATCCCAGTAGCACACAAACATGGCAAAATGGCACACATCTTCAATTGCATCATTTAGGAGGCAAAGGTAGAAGAATCAAGAGTTGAAGGTTATTCTTGGCTATACAGCAAGGAGGCTATATTGGAATACACGAAACTGTCCAAACAATGGTTTCCAAGGAGACAAGATCCAACCCACATAGGGTCCTTGCAGAGGTCTGGGTCCCCCACCACCTTCTGCCTGGGCAGGTAACTTGGCCAAGGGTGATTGTCTCTTAAAGTGAGGAGGGCAGCAATGCTGGCTATGAAGGCTCTGTGTAGGGAGTAGTTCCCCAGGTGGTGAGACAGGGTTCTGTTCTTTCTAGTAGGTGAAGGGAAGACAGGAAGGTACAGAGCCCCCCCCCCCAGGGGATGACCAGACACTAGATCCTTGGCCTGGAAGTCCCACTGCCAGTCCAGCTCCTACAGGAGTGCAGACTCTCCATGTCATCCATGACTGGCACCCCCCACCCCCGATGGTCCCTTACTCCTATAGTGTTTTTTTTTTGTTGTTGTTGTTTTTTTTTTCCCGAGACAGGATTTCTCTGTGTAGCTTTAGAGCCAATCTTGGCACTCACTCTGGAGACCAGGCTGGCCTCGAACTCACAAGAGATCCGCCTGCCTCTGCCTCCCGAGTGCTGGGATTAAAGGCGTGCGCCACCAACGCCCGGCCTTTTTTTTGTTTGTTTGTTTTTTGTTTTGTTTTTCCAGACAGGGTTTCTCTGTGGCTTTGGAGGCTGTCCTGGAACTAGCTCTTGTAGACCAGGCACTCCTATAGTGTTTTTCTATCACTCTTTTTCTGGAGTGTTTTCCCATTGACTGCCACCTTGCTGAGGGCTAGAGCCGGGTGAGGGAACAGCAGCAGGGCATGGTAGTGTATACTTGGGAGTTTAGGGGCCAGCCTGAGCAACAGAGTGGGGCCACATGGCCTACCTCTCCTTAAAGAGAGGATATCCACAACCTTCAGGGATAGAGGCAGTGACAAGATACATGTTGTTTATGGTGCAGATGAGAAACTGAGCTGGTTCTGGCGGTGTGCACCTACACTCCCAGCTGGAGGTTGAGGCGGGATTGCAAATTCAAGCCTTCCTGGGCAATTTAGTGAGACCCCATCTCAAGAAATAAAAGTAGAGCTGAGGATGCAGCTAAGTGGGGGAGTGTTTGTTTGGACAGCATGTGTGTAGGCCATTTCAACCCCCAGCACTGGGGAGGGGAACTCAGTGAGGCCACAGAGCTTACAGTCACTTTGACTTCTCAGGTCAGGGCAGTGTCCTGATGATCCTACCTAGGCTGGACACAAGAGCCTCAGGCTGATCCTAGATGCTGAGTCCTTGTCCTTGCACCAGGCACACAGTTGTGAGGGGACGCTGTCTAGCAGAGCTTGAGTAGGCATGTGTTTCTGCATGGTTAACCTCCAGCTATACACCACAGCCAGATATTGACATGGATCTATGACATTAATGGGGTTACTGTTTTGCTAGTCATGTAGGGAGGGACCTAAAGGGCTCCCTTATGGAAGAGCCCCAATGATGCTAAGCTTCTGCTGGCCTCTGGCTATAAGTCTTGGTGTCTCTGGTGTCCTTCCTTCCAGATCAGGATGTCAGAGGCTGTTAATGGCCAGAAGCCTTAGGTTTCTCAACTCAAACTTTACCCTGTCCTAAGGGCCACTGCCTGGGGTTTTTCTCCCTATGAGGAAGTCTTCTCTGGGGGAGGTGGAGCCCTGCCTTGGCAAAGGGTTACACAGCTCCCAGCAGGGTTTGAGAGGGTGCCAGGCCAGGCTGGCCCTTGGATGAATATGTCTGGTTCTGTGTGATATCCATGGGGCAGACAGGACTTTTGGGGGCAAATAGACCTCAGCCTAGAGGCCATACACAGTATCATTCCGGCACCTCCTGTCGTCCGCAAACCACAATGTGCACACTTGGCTGGATGTAAGGACCTAGCCCCACACCCTCTATGAGGATGGGGAGAATGGCCTACCCTCTGTGAACTCAAGTTCTGGCTTCTTGGCTTGTTCCTTTTGTTTGTTTGTGTAGGGTTTCTCTGTGTAGTATTGGCTGTCCTGGAACTCACTGTAGACCAGGCTGTCCTCGAACTCAGATCCTTCTGCCTCTGCCTCTTGAGTGCTGTGATTAAAGGTACCACCAGGCCTGGTTTAGCTTGTTGTCATTCCAGTCATCACCAGAACAGGTCTAAAGGCTACCCCAACCACTGTGTATCTTGTTTTCGCCTCTTCTCCTATCAACTGGGAACATGTGGCTGTATGAAGGAGGGGGTAAAAATCAGGAGGCTGTTTTGGAAGCCCAAGCTTGCAAGGTCTGCTCCCTGGAGCTTTGCTCTGCCCTGCACAGAGCACCCAGGAGCTAGGCGTAGGGACCATAGCACCCTGCAGGGTTGAGCAGTTAGTGGGCTTCCTGTGCGAGACCCACTTGCCTCTTTGATCCCCACCAGGGAGGCTACACAAAAGCTGCCAGAGCTCTGTCCAGGCTATGGTCCCTCTACCTAGACTGGAGCTAGACTTACAGGCCTATGGCAGTCCTCCTCCTACACCGTTGTGGAGCTGGGAGAAAAGATTTGGCCAGGCTTCTGGAGCTTTCTAAGGATGGAGGGAGTCTTCTAGGCTGTGGCAGGAGGTGTAGGTGTAGCAGTTTCTCAGGAAGAGCAGGGCCTTGGGGCTCCATTTCCTCTTGTGGAGAAGCTGCAGCTGAGCTGTGCTGGCTGACTCTGCAGGCTGGCTGTCCCTGGAACCTGCTACAAGGGAGCAGGTCAGAGCAGGTAGCCCCTGAGGCTTTGGAAAAATGGGGCTGGGAGAGGAGGTTGGAGTGTTTAGAGAAAGAACAGAGAGATTCTTGAGCACACAGACCTGGATCACATATAATTTATTGTCGTAACTGGAACATTTCTGAGAATGAAGGGGGGCTGTGTTAATTACACCAGGAAAAAGATACAAACCGGGACTCCAGGGCAAGCAGACCTGTGTTACCCTGCTCACTACCACTTCCTAGCTGTGTCTGGGCAAGTTACATAACCTTTCTGAATTCTGCTTCCCACATAAAAAAGAAAAGTATGCTATGATGTGTTGCTTTTTAGGGCTAGCTGCTGGAGGATGAGTGGATTTGAGCTGCTGGATGGCCTTAGCATAGACTTGGCTCTCCACATTTCCTCTGTGAGGTCATGGAAGGCCATTTGTCCCCAGAAGTGATCACAGTCACCCATCAGCTCTCTGGAATACAAGGGTCTCATGGGAGTGTGCATAAGACAAAGGTTCCATGGATGCTGCCTGGCCAGAGTTGAGGAGTCAAGCCTCATGATCACTGCTCCTAGGGGAAGGCTCCAGGTTGGCCATTCCTGGTGGATCTTCCTCATGCCTTCCCTTAAGGGATGTCTGTACAGAACACCATTAGGGCCCAGCCCAGGGCAGCTTCACTGCCACTTGCCTTTGCTTGCCTTCTCTGGGGGTTGCCACATGGAATGGTGAATTTCCCCGGGGAATTTGCTCAGACTGGAGGCTAAGTTGGAGGAAAGAGGTAGCTGTGGTTTCTATGTCAGTTCCACCCTAGGATGTTTCACTAGAGCCAAGTGAAGCCTGTGTCTGCTGCTCGTGATTGTCAGATTCTAGACAAATCAAAGCCCCCACCCAGGCTCTGGGCTCCAGCCAGGAGGTTGGGAGAAATGCCTTGTCCTTTTATTTTGGAAACAGGGTCTCATGTGTTCCAGGCTGTGGTCAAATTCATGGTAGAGCTGAGGATGACCTTGAACTCTTAACCCAGCTGGCCTAGAGCAGAGATGGCAGCAGTCCACAGGCTGCCATAGGGAATGCTGGGCCCTGCTGGACCCACAGCTCTCTGGGTGACCTTGGCCATTTGGTCCTCTATTCCTTCTTTGCATCCCAACTGGAGTCATGGTTTGCAAGCTCTGGAAGGCTTTGAAGCAAATAGCTCTTAGCTAACTCATTTGGCTAGTCTCTCCACTAAACAGCCAAAGGCTCCTGGTAGCAGGAACTAGGTGGTTCCTCAACCTAGGTATAGTCCAACTCAGTCTCAGGACATCTCAGGACAGTGGACTGAAGGCTTCCAGCTCCCTTCTGAGCAAGGTCAAGGAGTTAGGTATTACACAAAGGGCAAAGCAGGAAGTATATCAATATTTAATACATTTTTGCCATTGGAGTCAGTTTGGCTATTTTTATCCAATATAGACCAGGCAGGTTCTTTTTTCTTTTGCAAGATAGTGTTTCTCTGTGTAGCCCTGGCTGACTTGGATCATACTGACCGGATTCCTGCCTCTGCCTCCTGAGTGCTGGGATTAAGGAAATGCACTACCACCACCCAGCTATGCTATCCTTTTTAAAAAAAAAAAAAAAAAAAAAAAAAGAGAACGTGTCTCTGTTGCCTAGGTTGGCTCTGAATCCCTGGGCTCAGGAGATCCTTTGGCTCAGCCTCTGGAGCCACTGGGACTTTTAGCTGTGTGACACTATACCCAGCACTAGTGCTGACAATTTGACGGGCAAAAGAACAGCACCTCATGTTTCAATTTGTACTTTTAATTAGGGAGATAGAGTATTTCCACACATATTTGTGGGCCATTTGATTTTTGGGAGGGAGACTAGCCTATTCACAACCTTTGTTCTGTTGTCTTCTGTGCTTTTTCTTAATAATTTATAGGTACTCTTTGTATATTATAGGAATTACTATGTAATATGTCTTCTATTTTCTTTGTCTTTTGATTTTTGTTGAGCTTGTTTCACACAAGAAATGCTACAGTTTCACAATGTCCTATGCAGCCTTTTCTTTCTGCTTCAGTGTGTCATGTTACACTCAGAATTTCTTTGGGGTAGATGATTCAGCCATTGCTTCAGATGCTCTGAGAAACAATGGCCGCCACGTTTGCAGTGGCAGCAAAGAAAATGTTTATTTAAAAATCAGAACTATCACATGAGATACATTTAAATATTAATAGATAGGAGTGAAAACTTCAAACGGTGTAAGAAGACTAACAGCTTTCTAGTCACAGATGGTCAGACGCCGACAAACAAGATGTGTGTGCTGAGCGGTGCTGTTAGGAGACTGCATACGAAGGCCTGAGGAATGCTCTATTTACAGGCTTCGGGGGAGCCATAATCCCCAATTTTCTACTTGCTACTGATGTTGCTTGAGAAGCACATGAGGCCGAGCTGGATCCAGTTACACCAGAGAACTTACTTTTAGAAGACGTTTTTCTGCTTGCAGTAGAGACCCTAAAATGTGGCAAAGGAAAGAAAATAAAAATGTTGAATGAGACCAAGTTAATGGTCTTTGTTAACTTGCTAGGAGAACAAGCATGATTTTCTTTGGTCTTGTATTTGTCTACATTTTCAGTCTGGAAACCCCAAGGGGAGGTAAGTTTCCCTTTCTAAAGTATCTATCTCAGTTCTGTGGGCTGTGACCAACCCACAGGCCCTCCCTCCAGTCACACATTCCATAGCTCACTCAGAGTCCTCTGGATCTATTCTGACAAAAGAGGAAGTGAAGACATCTCTTAGAGACCCCAAATCTCTGGCCATCAGACAACCTAGAATTACTACACTGGCACAGTTCCAAGCAAGACAGCTTTGTGGATAGAGGAGACGGGGCAGAACCTCTGGGTGGCCTCTTCCTAGCCACACTAGTCCTAAGAAGGCTGCAGATCTGGCTCCAAGCTGCCTCAAGCATTGGTCTGGCATGTGTCCGGTACACGTAGCTGCATCTCCCCCAAGCTATACCCAAAGATCTGCCAACAACTCCTGCTCACTGCTTCATGTAAACAGGGAAGAGGGCCCTGCCACAACCTGAGCTGAGCCCTGTACAATACTACTTTGCTCACATGAGGGTAGTAATTTTCTTTCCTCTAATAAAACTTAAGCACAAGCTACCCTGTCCGTGGGTTTACAGTGACAGTGGGCAGTCCCTTCAGAGGCTCTGCAAGCCCACTGAGGTCCACCATCAGTTCCTGAATCCAGGGCAGTGGGTGCATCCCAGGGCATTCTGCAAGGGCCAGGTAAAGAGTTTTTCCAATGTTTTAAACCTCTTGTTGAAGGGAAGGCAATTTCACTGCAGATCTGGCAGAGAAACAGCCTGAAGTTTCCCTATGCTGATTTCCTGCTGAGAAATGAAGCCCCGAGCAAAAACCTGCTGTTTATGTTGATTTACAGAATGAATCTGCCAACAGCAGCCTCCATTTCAACGGCTCATCCATTTTCCTCCCACTCAGAGCCCAGAACACACCTGGCTCATTGTGTGTCATTATGGAGAAGGGAGCCCCAATGGTCTGATGGGGTGAAGGGCTCTGGCAAGGAGCCTCAAGTATTCTCCCACTGCACAGGTGAGCAGCGTGGGGCTGGAAACACCCTGGGGGTAGGCTGTGAGACCCAGGGACCAGGGCAGATGCAAAGAAGCTGCTGCTGGTGAAGTTACCAAGCTGGTAGGCAGAAGAGAATCCCTTTTTAAACCCACAGACTAATTACACCTGACATGGAAACTGGTGCTGGCTGTAGGATACTATGATGTTGGTTTTGTGTTCTGAGACAGGGTGTCATATAGCCCAGACTGGCTTTGAACTCAATATTACCTTGAACTCTGATCTTCCTGCCTCCTCCCTCCCAAGTGCTAGGGTCTTAGGCATGGCCCTTCATGCCCAGTTTAAGTATGTGTTTTACTCTTTCTTAAATTATACTCTAGGTGACACAGCAAAGAGCTTCAGTCTCACAAACAAATGTGAAAATTAAAGAAGCCAGCAGCAATGTACAGTATTGGTCTTCTTTCTTCTAACAAGCAGATCTCCCGTATTTTCAAGGAGTGTCCACAGACACGCAGAGCGAGTGCTCTGAGCAGTAGTGCCAGGCCTGTGTCCAATCCCACCTCTGAAATTGACCAGGGAGCCTGGCCTCAGGCAAGCCCTTCCCACAAAGACCAAGCCACTTTTCCTACTCTAAACCCGAGAGGGTTGGACCAGAAGCTTTTTAAGGTCTCATGCTCTGTGAGCGACTAAGGCAATAAGTGTCTCCCAAGGGAGAGGAATAAATGAAGGAAATGAGAAAATGTCCTCATTGAAGAGTATCTGGTGGTCACTTGCGCACTCAAAACCACAAAATTTATGAATGTCTTTAATTCTGTACTCTGGCAGAAGGGTTAGCACTTGTAAAAAGTCTGTTTATGGATTTAACAAGAAATGACAATTTGGTGACATTGCCTTCCTTTCTCTTCCCCCCACTTAATCTTGTTTTTATCTCCCAGAAGGAGAAGAGGTAGAAAAACAGCAAAAGCAAACATAACAGCTTGCAAAAGTCACTGCAGCTTTGTTTCCCCCTTTCTAAGCAATTCTGTTATAATATGGAGTTCTTAGGGACCACCATATCAGGATGGAAGGCAAAGATGCAAGGTAGAAGGTGGAGGGCACCTGGCAGAGGCTGGGAGAGGAGTTGGTGGACACAGTTCAATGGTGGGAAACAAGCCTGCTCCCAGGACCTGGCCACCCTACTTCTGCTTCTCCTTGTGAAGACAAGTTGCAGGCCAAAGCCAAGCAAGGGGAGGGAAGGGAAGACAGAAGCCACTTACACAGCCGTAAAGAGACTTGGCATGCCTGGCCTTTGAATTTCCCTGATGTGGTATCTTCTCAGCTACCCTCCAAGGCATTACAAAGCAGGGGAAGGCTGGGAATGTAGCTGGGCTGGCTGGCTTGTTCAGCATGTGGGAGGCAAAGGGCTTGACCTCAGCACTGCATAAGCCATGTGTGACAGCCCATGCTGGTAACCTCAGCACTCGGGAGGCAGAGGCAGGAAAAATTATAAATTCAGGGTCATCATCCTTGGTTATAAACCAAGTTCAAGGCCAGACTGTGATACATGAGACTCTGTCTCAAAAAGCAGCAGAGAAGCCAAGAGAATCCTACAGCCACAGGGGGCTTGTAGCAAACACTGGCAAACTCACAAAAGCCCTGAGTAAGGCTAAGGGCTAAGTAGTGTATGAGCTTTTGGTGGAAAAGTACCTGAAGAAGAACAATTACCAGCCAGGCATTGGTGGCTCATGCCTTTTATCCCAGCACTCGGGAGGCAGAGGCAGGCAGATCTCTGTGAGTTCGAGGCCAGCCTGGATAGGCTCCAAAGCCACAGTGAAACCCTGTCTCGAAAAACCAAAACAACAACAACAACAACAAAAAGCAATTACCTCAAATAATTTCCAAGGTTAAGGTCAAAGTTCAAGATGTTTTTGGAAACTTTAAAATAGATTATTTTAAAATTCTGAAGCCACCCTTTTATTTTGGTTCAGGTCTTGACCATCAACTTATTAACTAATAATGGCTAATTTAAGTCAGTGCTTTAAACTAGAGCACTTATGTGCACCTTTTATTCCCTGTTTCACCAGATGCTGCAAAAGACAGAGATCGTACCCCTTTGCCTTGAAGCCACCGTAACTAGTTCTTCTCCTCTTGGGCCTTTGGAGGGCTGGCATTTTCTTCCTCTTTCTTTCATTTCTAGCTTGATTTGTAAAGTAGTGAGAAGATACAGGCTCCTCCTCATCAGGCTCCCCCGGGGTGCTCCTTCCAGTGCCTCTGCTGCCCATCAGGCTTATGCCCGGGGAACTGTCCTCAGCTGCAGACAGGAAATGCAGATGTTCACGGTGACCCTGCATTTGGAGCCCAACACTAGCTGCTTTCCTGGTGCTTCCCTGCTACAGGATTCAACAACTCAGCAGGAACCAAATGTTTCTATTTTGAAAAGCTCAAGTGTGTTCAATGGCAATTTATATTTAATCAAAGAGAATCAAAACTCATTACTTAACAACATTTGTGATAATTTTTTAACTCAACTGGAGATGTCAGGTTTAGTTCACACCCTGTTGCATGAGGCCTATGTCCATTTTACACTATGCAACTAGTCTTTGTGAGTCAAAGTGAAGGTTGCCATGAGTATTAGCTGATTTTATTCATCATTTTAAACATGCTGAGAAAACAACTCGATTGTAAAAAGGCAACAAATTATGTTCTCCCTTATCTTTAAGCAATAATCTCTTAATAAAACCAGAAAAGTCACTACCATATTTTACCCCCTGCAGACAGAAGCCATTCCTTTGCATAATTGTTATGAACACTGCACATACCAAGCAGGAACCTGGTCTGAGTGAAACATACATTTGCAAGGGAGAAAGCAATTTCCATAGGTATTTGCATCTTTTTTTTTGGGGTGGGGGAGGTTTGAGACAGGGTTTCTCTGTGGCTTTGGAGGCTGTCCTGGAGCTAACTCTTGTAGACCAGGCTGGTCTTGAACTCACAGAGATCCCCCTGCCCATTTCCTGAGCACTGGGATCAAAGTTGTGTGCCACCACCCCCTGGCTCTTATTTTATTGATTATTGAAGAGGAGGAAGGAGCCCAGCCCACCTTTGGCCACGCTGTCCTTGGGAGGGTGGTCCTGGGGTGTATGGGAGGGCAAGCTGAGCAAGCTAAGTAGGGAACAAGCCAGTAAGCGGCGTTCCTTCAAAGCCTCTGCTCCAGCTCTTGCCTTGGCTTCCCTTAGTAGACTATGACTCGGGATATATAAGTCAAACAAACCCTTTGCTCTCCAAATGGCTTTTGGTCATGGCACTTATCGTAGCAATGGAAACCCGACTAAGACAGCAGGTCTGCTGAGGTTGTATGGCACGTTAGTGGAGGGCACAATCTGCACCTTTACTATCCCCACAGAAAATACTCCTTTGTTCCCAGTTTCCTTCAGCCAGGGACTCCTATACCAGTGCTGGGGCTTGTGATATGGCATCATGGAACACATCTAAGGCAGTCTGTGGGAACCTCTGCTTTGATGTCCTCACCGATTCAGGCTTTTCCACTGACTACTAGCAAGACATGTTCCAATGACATGTTCATTTTCCCAAAGCATTTATGCTCTACTTTTACATGTTATCTTAGACACGCTTGTTAGATAACATGTTCCTTCCTCAGATAAAGAAACTGAAGCACACAGAGGTTGCTGGTGCCCTGCCAAAGATCACATAGTGAGATGACGCTAGATCTGGAATGGGTTCCAGGGCTTGTGACTCCTTGGGCACTTGCCTTACATAACAAAGTACAGGCCCATGGGCCCAGAGATTCCCGTGTGTGTGCTCCATTAGCAGGTTTAATGACTGGCCTCCCTGGGGAACTAAACACCATGTCCTCTTGGAGGTGCCTGCCACACCACCAGGGGCTGTTCCTAGGACCTGAATTTCAGTGTGACAGATGTAGGATGCATTAACCACACAATTCCAATTCAGTAAGATACATTGCTTAACATTAAAACAGGCTTTTAGAAAACACATTTGGCGGGGTACTGAACCTGGCAGTGTCCACTCTGAGTATTTCTGTAATACTGGAATCACTTCTGCACCATATTTTTCCAGCTTGTCTTCAGTAACACCATCAATCTGAAGTAAAACCTCAGGATCAGAGGATAAAGATTCTGCATTTGGACATAAAATTAAGAATTTAAATTACCACTCTAGAAAACCCACTGAATTCAAGTGCATCCAATCTTTAGCTCATGTTTGTTAAGAACCAACCAACAAAGGAGGCGTTGGGGGCACACTCCTTTAATCCCAGCACTCCGGAGGCAGAGGCAGGCAGATCTCTGTGAGTTCGAGGCCAGCCTGGTCTCCAGAGCGAGTGCCAGGATAGGCTCCAAAGCTACACAGAGAAACCCTGTCTCGAAAAAAAAAAAAAAAAAAAAAAAAAAAAAAACCCAAAAAACAAAACCCAACTATTGCTGGGCACCAGGCACATGGGGAGTTTCCTAAAAGGCAAAGTTAGACTAGAAATGCAGCAGACAGGCCAGATGGCAGGACCCACCATCCATTTTCAGCAGCAAAGGCATAGACAACAAGGTAGTGAGAGGGAGACAGCCAGGTGCCTGCCGAAAGTAAAGGGTAGGATCTGTGTGGTGTGCTCAGACTTCCAGCACTCTGCTTTTGCCCACTGTCCCTGACACCAAGACTTGTCTGTTAGAAACACCCACATTTTTTTTTTCTAGATGGGGTTTCTTTGTAGCTTTGGAGCTTCACCTGGAAGCTGTGACCAGGCTGGCCTCGAACTCACAGAGATCCATCTGCCTCTGCCTCTCAAGTGCTGGAATTAAAGGTGAGCACCACCAACACCTGGTGGGAGCACCCACATTCTATTTCTAGCTCTGACTGTTTCCCTGCACTGCAGGCATGTACGTTCCACCTCAACAGACACTGTATCAATGCTGCCCCAGCTCTGGCTTGTTCTTCATCTGGCAGTCCCACATAGCGTGAAGCAAGTGGAACCTGGAGTCCTCTGTAGAGATAAGCACATACATCTTATGGCTGGGCAAGCCTGTGGTTTAAAGGTCTGCTGTATGGGAAAGAACAGAAAGGGGCGCTTAGTGGCTCTGAAGGAAGAAGGATGGAGTAAGAAGCAGTGGAAGAGACCAAGAAGACTTGGCTTTTTCTGGAGACCAAGGGTGCTGGCTTTGGGGAGTGAGCAGGTGCTAATCCCTGCATCTCTGACTTGAGCAGAGGGTGGATTTCAGATCCTTTCCCATCTGTGATTTTTACCTCATTCCTATGTTTAGAGGGAAAGTGATAGACTGTGGGGTAGATCAGAAGGTCCATGAAGGTTAGTGGGAGATGAAGTGGGAGAGGCAAACAGATGCAGACCCTTTGACCCTTTGACAGAATTGTATTGTATCTAGTGAGCTGTTGCAGCTTTAGTGGTTTTGGAAAAATTAAACACATACCATGCTCACATCTGGAATTAAGGAGACCAGTGCAGAAACTACCATAATAGCCAAGGGGGGGGGGAGCCCACCATTTTTCACTGATTCTAACTCACACAGTGTTTCTGAGGTCAAGAAGTATCCTATGAATACTGCTGGACAAACTGCAGCTGTCCTGTGCTCATTCCTGCTTGTGCATGTGAGATCTTAAGGACAGCTATTAATAATTAATACTGTTGGCAGGTCAACAAACTCACTGTTATTGGTACCTCACAGAGTGAGTTTAATGACATGAAATGTCTTCAGAAAGATCATCAGGGGCCGAGGAGATGGCTCAGTCAGTATTGTCCTGGTTGCACAGGCATGGGGACGGAAGTTTGGTTGCCAGCACCAATGTAAAAGCTGGGCATGTAGGCCTGGAGAGATGGCTCAGGAGTTAAGAACATTGCAGGCTCTCCCAGAGGACTCAAGTTTGATTCCCAGCACCCACATGGCAGCTCACAACTGTCTGTAGTTCCAGTCTATGACAAAATACCAATGCACTTAAAAAATAAAAATAAATTAAAAATATTTTAAAAAAAAGGAAAAAAAAAAAAAAAAAGCTGGGCATGTAATTCAGGTGCTTGGGACATCCTAGGGCTCACTGGACAGCTAGACAATCCTAACTGTCTAGCCTAGTGAAAGACCCTGCTGGAAAAAAGTATAAAAGTGGATGGTGCATGAAGAGAAACAACATATGAAACTGTTCTCTGTTTCATACATGTACACATGCATGCAAGACATAATAGCATAAAAAAGTTGTAAATGTAAAAAGGCAGTGAGACTAAGTAATAGGTAATACATTTGGTATTAATAAAGTGCTGATGGACTGGAGATGGCTCACAGGTTAAGAGCACTGGCTGCCCTTCCAGAGGACCGAGGTTCAATCCCACATGGCTGCTTACAACTTTCTATAACTCAGGTTCCAGGGGATCTGATACCCTCACAAAGACATACATGTAGGCAAAACACAATGCACTTAAAATTAAAAAAAAATTAATAAAGTGTTGTCTTTGAGAAATGATTGTATTTTGTAGTTTTCTTGCAAGCAACACTGAGTACTTTATATGACCTAAAAAGGTGTTTCAGAGTCGATAAAGCAGTTATATTTTTGTCACTGAGATGTCTAACTTTCTGTTGGTATCTTCTGGTATCATTGAAAAAGCTCCCGTAATGGAACAGAATGGTAGGTGGGGCTGCAGCTTATCGGACATGGGTCCCAGGGTTAAATTCCCAGCACAACACCACTGTGAGCCAAAACCAAAACCAGACTGGGAATGCCAGTGATGACACAAGGGAAAATAGAGGCTGGTAACTGAACAGGACAGTGATTTGATGGTAGGATGGGAACGGAACAGAGTGATGATTATGAGGTTTCATGAAGGAAGAGCACAGAAGGGAATATACTGCAGTCAATTACAACAGTAACTTATTTTCCAGAGACCTTACCACTGAAATTCTGGGTTAAGCTATCTCAGCCCATGCAAATAACTCAGATCAGCAAATATTTCTTAACTAAAGACATAGCAGTGTCACAGATCCAGATTCAAAGACGCCCAAGATAGTTTCTTTCATGTTTACATTCTCCTTGCAAAGCACTTGCACGGAAATAGCTGAGCATCATGAGGGAAGGCAAAAAATAATTGACATCTGGCTTTATAGATGGCAATTATTCATATCCTAACATTCAGTTTTAAAGAAAAATATAAGATTAAAATTATAGCACATATCTGAACTTCATACATCTTAAATGTTTTTACTTGAAGAAAGAGTTTAAATGATGTGAGATTAAACCAAAAATAATTAAAATAGACCAAGACTTACAAAAAAATCCCTTAGCAGCAGCTCATGCTTATTAGCCCAGCACTCAGGAGTCAAGGGCCAGAGGATTAGATGTTTGCACCCATACTAAACTTCTGCCTCATCATGGCACCGTGGCACATCCCTTTAATCCAGCACTTAGGAGGTAAGGCAGGCAGACCTCTGGGAGTTCAAGGCCAGCCTGGTCTGCATAGTGAGATCCAGGCCAGTCAGGGTGACATGGTGAAACCCTGTCTCAACAGCAGCAAATGGACACTGTTGTAGAGACAATAGAGTCCTTTGGTAAGAACTTTGTGGCCACTGATCTGGGCTAGAAGAGCAAGGTGCACAGGTACTTACCTGCAAGCTTCTTGAGTGTAGCTGTATTAAAAATATTGAAGTAATGAACACCAAAGACTTTCCCCAGCAATTTGCAGACCTCTGTAAGTTCTCCAAGACACTTCTTAACTACCTCTTCTCTCTGGGATACTTTGGCCACTAAAGCTTTTTGTTTTTTTATGCTGCTGGAATTTTCTGTTTCCATGAAGTCCACCTTAGTGAGAAAGAAAGCAATCAGAGGCGTGGGCAGAAGTACACTTATTCCTAAGGAATGGCTCTTTTCAGTGTTTGACTTTATTTTTTATTTCTTTTAAAATTCTATTCATTAATATTTTGTGTGTGTGTTTGCATGAGTGTGCATATATGTATGTCTTGGTGAATGTGTAGAGGTCAGAGGACATTGTGGAGTCGGTTCTTTCCCTCTACCTGGGTTCTGGGGATCAAATTCAGGTTGCCAGGCTTGAATGGCAATACCTTTACCTCTGGAGCCACGTTGCCTATCCTGTATTGCTTTCCTGCCAAAAGGTAGTAAAACCCCCTTGGGAACAAGGGCTGTACATTTTTCATTTTTCTATTTCCAGGGCCTGGCAAATGAGAGCACCATTCAATAAGTGCTTATTTTTCTTCTATTTATTTGTGTGTATGTGTGCATGCCTGTATGCACACATACATGCATACTATGATGTGTATGCAAAAGACAATTTACAGGAATCTGCTCTCTCCTTTTGTTCACATAAGTCTCAGAGATTTAACTCAGGTCATGAAGCCTGGTAGTAAGTGCCTTTACCTACTTGCTGGCCCATAATGCTTATTGAACGAATATAGCAAGGTTTAGTAGTTTGAATATCTATTAAATTCATCTTGACAAATGTCATATAATTGGTTCAGTTTCAAGATCTCTTTCCAATTAAGATCATAATACATTCCTAAGGGAATGTATATGTAAATTTAGTACCTAAAGCTTCAGGAAGGATACCAAACTTTGTCATGATATATTCTGGTGCATTCACTGTGAGATAGTAAAATACTCATATGAAATACTTACCTTTAAATGGCCATTTAGCACATTTTGGGCTTTAGTTCCTAGCATCATATAGGCGATTGGTTGGTCATTGGCATTGATATATAAGTCTTCATCCAAAATTTTGTCCAGTATCAGCTTTTTAAAAAGTCTTTCGGCATTGTGTCGTGAATAAGAAGATCCCTTTCCAAATATTCCTGACTGAATCTTTGCACTCTTACTCCCTAGTAAGGTTCAGAAAGTCAGATGAGTCAGTATGGCTGTATCCTTATTCATACAGAAGAGACTAAATAGTCATTCAAGGGTGTCGTTGGAAAAACAGAAGGGATCATCTGTTCCACGGGAAACCCCACAGCACAAACAGACCCTCATTTCACAATTAAGAGCATATCTGAGGAGAATTCTAAGGTTTCTGTGGTGGCATGTACTTTTTTCTCTGAGTGGTGGGGGTGGGAGCCAGCACCTGTGCACACTGAGCTTGCACTCCACCCAGCCCTGGCTACTCCCATCTTTCCTTGTTTTATAACATGTTGACCAAAAACCACAGCAAAATTAAGACCAAAAACCACAACAAAATTAAGCTTGCTATTTCAAAATGTTGCACTCACAGCTTATAAAACTGTATTAGAAAAACAGAACAAAGGAATTAAGAATTCATGTAATAGCTTCACACTACTCTACTTTGTTTATGTTGTTTGTATTCTGAGACAGAGTCTCATGCAGCCCATGCTGGCCTCACAGTTGCCTGAACTACTGATCCTCCCATTTCCGCCTTCCAGGTGCTCAGAATTACAGGTGTCTGTCACACCATCACACCCAGGTGTGTCACACCATCACCCCGCTCACAGGACTCTTAAAAGAATTTTTACTTATATATTCATTGTGGGTTCTCTCTCTCAACCACATGGGACCCAGGGATTGAACTCAGGTTGTCAGGATGGGTAGCAGGCATCTTTACCTGCTGAGCCATCTTGCTGGCCCTCAAAGACCTTTTGACATTTTTTTTCCAGAGCTGGGGCTGAACTAAGGATCTTCCACATGCTAGGTAAGAGCCTTCGAATCAGCTCTCTAAATATCATCTCTGGTCCTACTTATTTAATATCTATTCAATTATAAAGTACCTATGTTTTTTTAAAGATTTATTTACTATATATACAATTTTCTGCCTGCATGTATGCCTGCAGGCAGGAAGAGGGCACCAGATCTCATTATAGATGGTTGTGAGCCACCATGTGGGTGCTGGGAATTGAACTCAGGACCTCTGGAAGAACAGTCAGTGCTCTCAACCTCCAAGCCATCTCTCCAGGCCTAAAGTACATATTTTTAAGTCTGTTTATTTAGTTACACTTTGATAAAGCATATATAAATTCCAAAACCAACCTGTAGCATTTCACCAGATCTCAAAAGAGGTGAAGCTGGGAGTGCCTGCACTGCTCCTTTCTCTGTCACCCAAGAACAGCAGTGACCTTTTCATCTTAACACGATGTTAAGTTAAAAATTAAATTAAAAAATGTGGTTTTTTGTTTTAAAGACAGGGTAAGTTTCAAAAAATTTTTTTTTTCTTTTCTTTCTTTTTCTGGCCTGGCAGTGGTGGCACATGCCTTTTATCCCAGCACTTGGGAGGCCGAGGCAGGTAGATCTCTATGAGTTCAAGGCCAGGCTGGTCTACAGAATGAGTTCTAGGACAACCAGGGCTACACTGAGAAACCCTATCTTGAAAAACCAGAAATTTTTTTAAAGACAGGGTCTCATTATGTAGTTCTTATTGGTCTCGAAATTGCTATGTAGAACAGGATGGCCTTGAATTTATACAGACTTGCTTGCCTGTGTCTCAAGTGTTTGGGACTCAAAAAAACTTTTTGAGACAGTCTGTTATGCAATCCTGCTGGCTTGAAATTCAATACATAGACAAGATTAACTTTGAAATTGTAGTGATTTTCCTGTCTCTGTTTCCCAAGTGTAGATCAGGCTGGCCTCAAACTCAGAGTGTGCCACCACCTCCTGGCTACTAATCTTTTATAAATCTACATGATAAGTCTAACAGAGATGTGGGCAAAGATTAGTTTGAAAGACTATTTTACCATTCCATTTTTTATAATGGAAAATATGTCCTGAAATGAAACTGCTTAAAATTAGGAGACTGACTGTATCTTGTCATACACAAATGATATAAATTACATGGGCATTATGATGTATGACACCTTGGCAAGGGAGGGAGGGATATAGAGAAGAATGAGGGTGGACAGGCAAGTCACAATCTCACCTTCCCCTTCCCAGCCTCACTCTCCATCACCTTTAACTTGTACATGTTGTGCTAGGGTCAAGCCCAGGGATTAAGGGTATGTGCTACCATGCCGAGCCAGTCTGGATTTCTTTATGTAGGTTCTGGGGATCAAACTCAGGTCTTTATGTCATCTTGCCAGTCCTATTATGTTTTTCTATGTGAAAATTAGTGACTTTTTATTGCACTTGTAATCACTTCTTTAGATGTTTAATTTTAACTGATAGAACCCATACAGTACAGCAGATGACTTACCCAAGAAAATGTCGACCAGCATGTTTAGAGTAAATCTTCCAGAAGGACCTGTATTTCTTGTTCCTGGTGATGAACTGTGTTCTTTAACAAATCTTACAATATTTTTCACGTCATCCGTCACATCTTTTGTTTTATAATCCTATGAATAAAAAAATTACTTTCTGCTCTAATTAAGATGAGGAGACCCAGATTACTAGAGCTTAATATTAGTTGTGGTAAAACTTGTAATTCATTTTCACACTAAAATGTAGATTAAAAACTAAGGAAGTTTCAAATGTTCATTCTTAAGTTCTGGAATAATTAGGCCTCTATTGTGGGTATGTTATTGTTGCTTCAAACATGTATCTTGTCTTTCAACTACCTACCAGCACTCTGAGTAGGAAAAGTAAGTCCTTCATCCTTCACAGAGGTATTTTATGTCTCTTATGAGACGACAGCCTTTAGGATGAAAAGCACTGTCCATTAGTGCAGTTCACAAATTCTCTCATCTCTTTCCAGTCTTTGGTGCTATTGTTTTATTTTATTTTATTGACAAGGTCCCACTATATAGCCCTGGCTGGTCTGGAATTCACTATGTAGACCATGCTAGCATTGAACTCTAACATATACCTCTCGAGCGCTGGGATTAACTATATGGGCCACCAAACAAGGTGATCTCTTTTTTCCTAAATCATTTCCTTTTAGTTCCTCTTCTCATTTCCTCATCACTAGATGATCCTTCTGTTTCCATCTATCCTAATTCTCCATATTGGCATGTACCCTAAATTCCTAGAACAGAGCCTGCCACAGAGCAGGTACTCTGCAAGGAAGTGACTGACAGCATTTCTAAGGGTGCTGCAGGTGGAAAGGACAATGAATCTACAGATTTCCCACCAAGAGTAAATTACTCTCTGCTCTGTCTAGCCCTACTCATTGCTGTACTACTTATTAAGTACTACTTATTAAGCTGTATTACATGTCTGCCTCCCTTCAGTGGGTGTTCCTGGCACACTGCAGGTGTTAAATAATATAGCAAGTGTGCAAAAGTCTGTAAACAGTGAGCCATCATAAACATTAGAACATGAAACTGTAAGCCAGGTGTGGTGCCTAAATATCTGTAATGCCAATACTTGGGAGTATGAGGCAGAAGATTTGAGGCCAGCCTGGGCTATACTTGATTTCTGTTGCTGTTATAAAACATTCTGACCAAATGCAACTTAGGGGGAAAAAAGGATTTATTCCAATTTACAAGTATGTCTATCACTGACAGAAGATGGGGCAGGAACTTGAAACAGAAACCATGGAAGAACACTGCTTGTTGGCTCATGCTTAGCTAGCTTTCCTATATAGACTAGGACCATCTGCCCAGGGAATGTTGCTGCCCACAGTAGGCATACAGGCTAGTCTGATTTTTGGGCACTCCCTCAATTGAGACTCCTTTCTCAGTCGAATCTATGCTGTGCCAAGTTGACAGAGCAATCTAGGACAACTATTAAGATCTCTTTAAAAATATAAAATAAAGCCGGGCGTTGGTGGCACACGCCTTTAATCCCAGCACTCGGGAGGCAGAGGCAGGCGGATCTCTGTGAGGTCGAAGCCAGCTTGGTCTCCAGAGAGAGTGCCAGGATAGGATCCAAAGCTACACAGAGAAACCCTGTCTCAAAAAAACAAAAAATAAAAAAAATTATATATATATATATATACACACACACACACACACACACACACACACACACACACACACACACACACACACACACAATAAAAAGGTAGAGGCTTGGAAATACAGTTCTTTGGTAGAGCACTTATCTAGCATGTTTGACGTCCTAGGATCAATTCCCAGTACTAGGGAAGTGTGTGTGTGTGTGTGTGTAATTGCCATAAGTACCTAATGAGGATTATTTTAGGTCAGACAATATTAAACTTATCCAGAAGTCATGCCATCAGCAATATCATTATTAGTATTTTTTGAGACATGATCTCACTATGTGGTCCAGGTTGGCCTTAAACTCTCTTTTTCTCTTCTCAGTCTCTGAACTGCTGGGACTGTATCATCATGTCTTTTTCATTGTTCTTTACAGTTAAACAAGCAGTTTTCAAACAATACCATTACTACTACTGTTTTGAAAATGAGATCTCTAAACATAAGTTATAGTTAAATTTAAAATACCCTGCTTGTCCATGTTGGATCTTTTTGGATGTTTATTTTTTGTTACTTTTGAAAGGTTTCAAGTGGCCCAGTGGCATGGATGCATTATGTAGTGGAGGACCACCTTGAATTCCTGATCTTCCTGCTACTGCCTCCTAAGACCATGTTCCACTATGCCTGGTCTTTTATTTATTTATCTATTTACTTATTTCTTGGTGACTGGGTTTCACAATGTAGCCTTGGCTGTCCTGGAGTTCACTATGTAGACTAGGCTGCCTCAAACTCAGATCTGTCTGTCTTACTCACCACCATACGTGGCCTCTTTTTTTTTTAAGTTAAAAAAAAAAAAAGCCAGCAATTTTCTTATAATTATTAATTTTTTTCTTCTTTTCTTCTTCTTTCCTTTTCCTCCTCCTCCTCTTCTTCCTCCTCCTCTTCTTCTTCTTCCTCCTCCTCCTTCTTTTTGGTTTCTTATGATAGGGTTTCTCTGTGTAGCCCTTACTGTCCTGGAACTTGATCTGTAGGCAGTCTGGCCTGAAACTCAAGAGATCAGCCTGCCTGACTCCTGAGTGCTGGAATTAAAGATGTGTACCACCTGAGGTTGGAGAGATGGCTCAGCGGTTAAGAGCAGCGGATGCTCTTCCAGAGGACCTGGGTTTAATCCCAGCACCCACATGGCAGCTCACAACTGCCAGAAACACCAGTTCCAGGGGATCTGATACCTTCATACCAATGCACATAAAATAAAGTTAAATTATAAAAAAAAAAAAAAAAAGATGTGCACCACCACCACCACCAAGCAATTATTAAATAATTTTAAATGACATAATTTACCTTTGTTTTACAGCAATTGTCACAAGAAACATCTGGGTATTTCTTACAAAAATCAGGGTTAAATCCTTTTTCACCAAAGTAAGCTAAAAGCTGTATTCTTCTGCATTCCGTTATATTTTCGCAGTAATGTACCATGCTATATAAATTATTGAAATGCGTCTCCTTTGTATGATGGTTTCCATCTTTTTCCACTAAAAGAGATGAAGAACAAAAACAAAACAAATTTTTCTTTCCAGTTTTTTCAAGATAAGGTTTCTCTGTGTAGCCCCAGCTGTCCTAGAACTCTGTAGACCAGGCTGGCCTCAGATTCAGAGATCCTCTTGCCTCTGCCTCTGAGTGTTGGGATTAAAGGCTTACACTACCACTGCATAGCTCAATGTAAAATTTTTATAGTAGAAAACCAAATGACTATAAAAATAATATTTGGAGTAGATTTCATATAACTTTCTTTTCTGCTTTAGTTTGGTTTGTATAAAGGTCTTGCTATGGTTAGATGAACTTTAAATAACCCTGCTACCCCGGTTTCTGTGTGCTAGGAGAACAGACATGAACCACTGTGCTCTGCTAGGTTTAAATACTAAGTAAGAAAATTACTATTAACATCCTAGTGTCAATGACATCCTTTTATACTGCAATTCACTGGATGTTTAAGCTCACATCTCATGATTTTAATTTTATAGGAAGGATGGATTATTTCTTCCTCCTCCTCCTCCTCCTTTTGAGGCAAAGCCTCAAGACAGCCTTGAAATTGTGAATTGAACTAAGGACCTCTGGAAGAACAATCAGTGTTCTTAACTGCTGAGCCATCTCTCCAGCCCCGGCCTTGAAATTGTGAAATTCTCCTGTTTCAGCCTCCAAAGTACTGAGATTACTGGCATAAGCTATTTCACCCTAAAAACGTTTACTTTTCCTTTTTCAAATTGGATTTTCTTTACATCTTTATTATGACAGAGATTTGTGTTATACTTTTTCTGTAGGCAGATATATGGTGAACTGTTTATCTAGAGGAAGCAGGTAGTCCCCATAGCTTAAATTCTAGTGAAATTAGGGCTTCTAAAACTGTGGTCAAGAATCCAGAGGACTCTAGAGAACTCAGAGATAGGATATCCTAAATTTAAGAGAAATAGCAAAATCTACCTTTATCTGTTAAACACCACCCAAACTATTTATTTGATGAGGCAGTTCATGATTTTAACATCACATTACATTATATTTCTGGTGAAGCCATGGCTTTGTGAAGCTGGAATTTTTGTATGTATTGTGATAAAATGAGTACCGCAGTAAGACAAACATGACAAGTATGGGGGTTTGAACTTGTGATCCCAGCCCCGGAAGGCAGGAGGATCATGAGTTTGATACCAGCCTAGGTTACTTAGTGAGACGCTGTCTCAAAACAAACAAACAAAACAACAGGACTGGCCAGGCACATTGTTGCACCTTTAATTCTAGAAGAGGTTGCAGAGGCAGATAGATTTCTGTAAGTTTAAGACCAGCCTGGTCTACATAGTGAGTTCTAGGTCAGCCAGGGCTACACAGTGAGACCCTGTCTCCAATAACCACTGCTACTGGACAAAAAGCCCCAAGGACTGGGGATGTAGTTCAGTGGTAGAGCTCTGCCTAGCATGCACATGCAAGGCCCTGCGTTTCATCCCTAGCATGCACTACACAAGCTTACAGAAAACAGAAACTAGGAGTACTATCCTATTTGATTCCAAGGTTTAAAAACAGGAAATGGGGCTGGCGAGATGGCTGAGCAGGTTAAGGTGCTTGTTGTTAAGCCTGATGATCCGGGCTCAAGTCTTGGAACCCACAAGGTGAAAGGAAAGAACCAACTTACATAAGTTGTTCTCTACCACAACACAAGCATTTCGGCACATGTGCTTACACACACACAGAAAATCAATTAAAATGTAAAAACATCCACCAGTGTATATTTCCCATTAATAGGCAATCATGGTTACTATTTTCCTTCCAGTTTTTGAGTATTATTTTTTTTCAAATGGTTGCTAGGATACGAGGATTTAAATACTTATTAAATTATTTTTGCTTAACAATACACATGAAATGTTTTCAGTTATGAAAGGTCATATCTTGATAAACCTATTTTGGGCTTATCATACATGGGACGCTGTACTTAATGTACCTAAACTACTGAAGATCCTAGGTTAGTAACTTGGCAGACCATAAACTGCTGGTTGGGGCTATGTCAAGATAAGGCTGCTAACACCCCACATCACAAGACAAGACCAGACTGTATTTCACTAGCTCATTAAACTTCAGCTCTAGGGGCTGGAGAGATGGCCCAGTGGTTTGGCGAACTAGCTGCTCTTGCAGAGGATGTGGGTTTGGTTCTCAGCACCCACATGGCAGGCCATAATTGGCTATAACTCTAGCTCCAGGGAATCTGGTGACCTCTTCTGATTTCCACAGGCACTAGGCACACGAGTGGTATACACATACATTCAGACATTTACATATACTCATAAAATAAAAATTAGAACCCCCGAAAGCCTCCCCATAAAAATTCAAAGCATGTCTCAACTGAATGTATAAACCAGTATCATAAGGCGGAAATCAGTCAAGCCATCATGAACGAAGACTGCTCTCTGTACAGTTCATTGCTTTGTGCTGAGTATCATTTTAGTATGGGCTTTGCAGTACATGAGCTGATCATTCAGGGGTCTGCAGTTCACTAGCTCTATGTCCCATACTCTTCTCTGCAATGAGGTAAGTAATAGTCTTATCTTCTAGAGCTGTGGTAAAGACAAACAGGTATGTACTACCTTCACAATAACTTTACAATACATATTAAAGGCCCCTATTTTTCTATGACTATTTAATGAAAACAGGACCCAAATGCTGTAACAGCGGGGACAGACTGTTCTCACAGCTGCAACAGGACAATGTCACCAGAGGTGTTTGGCTTACTCATTATAAGTCTCTTCAGTCTGGTCACATCGTGATAGGTATAGAAAAGCACACAGTGAGATATTTCTCCATCTCTTCCAGCTCGGCCAGATTCTTGGTAGTAACCCTCCACAGATTTAGGGAGAGATGCATGAATCACAAATCGCACATCAGGTTTGTCAATTCCCATTCCAAATGCAATTGTTGCACAGATAACCTGGTACGAAAATAAAAGCCTATTAGACTCACATACATTTAAAGGAACACTTTAATAATAGATACTTTTAAAAACTATCCCTGATCTTAAATAAAAATGTAAAATAACTGCACACAACAACCTAATATCTTAACTTGGTCCCAGAATTTAGCATGAACAAGGTGAGATTTTCATATTGATAACCTGCTATTCTACTCAGATCCAAGAAGGTAAGGAGATGCTCGCTCAGGGTGGCAGGCTCTCCCCGTGTTGCCTGGTATTACCATCTGAAGGGTCCACAATCAACTGCATCGGCCCTCTGTATACTGACTGTTTGCCCTCTGTTTCTGACAGGGATTGGGGGGGGGTGGTGGGTGTTGCTTACACAGCCATGACGTCCAAGTCCAGGTGCATAAGCAATGTCTTGATCCCTCAGAACTAACTGCTGCCAGCATTTCCCACGACTTAGGAACAATGACATTCTCATCTGTTCTATCATCAGTCTTCCTTACGGTACCAAGTAACCACACACTAACTTATTTTTCAACTGCTGATTTCAAGGTAAAAGCTTATGAAATTTTAGTTGTTTTTTAAATTTAACTTAGATAAAAGCATAAAAAAAAAAACATAAAAACAAAACAGAAAGGCCAGGGATTGTCCTCTTTGGCCCATACAAATGATTTAGTGGAAGCTAGGCAACAGTTAATGTTTAAGAACGTGACAAATTTGTTTTCAAGAGTATCTATTTCAAGGTCTTAAGAGTATGTACTGCTCTCGCAGAGAACCAGTTTTCAGAGTTCAGTTTCCAGCACCCACGTTGAGCAGCTCACAACTGTCTGTAAACTACAAGTGATCCAATGTCCTCTTCTGGCTTTTGTGAGCACCTGCATTCATGTACACAGAATTAAAAATAAAATAAGGTGAGCTTTGCAAGCAGTTCTACACTTCCCTGAAACTCTAGGTCCATGGGAAATCCAACATCGATGCTGGACCGAAGGCACCTGTATTCACAAGTGTACATTCTGTCCCCTACCCCATATACATAGTTAAAAATAAAAAAAATAAATCTTAAAAAAAAAGGAGACTATTTCAGTTGAAAACCTCGGACTTATCTGACCAAGGCCAAAATACTGTATGTTCAGGCAAAATTAAATTACACAAATAAAGCCGTCTTTGTTTGAGCACTTAAAAAAAGAAAAAAAAAAGAAAAAAAAAAAAAGACCTGCTATTGCAAGAACAGCATTTCAGAAGTGACAGAAATATCTAGCAGTCATACTAAGGGTAATGACATGATTTTGCCACTATGACTAAAAGAGGAACTACAAACCACATGCACAGGGTCAGCAAATCAGTATAGTGTTAGCACGGGATGCACTGGCTTGTATTCAAGGTTACTCATCCATCTAAACTTAAGGCTCTGTGATTATAAGGAAATGCCCCTGGAAACAGAGAGTTTACTGCAGTCTCTAATGATGGAGAGCTGGCAAAAGGCTGTGCAAATGAGAGATGCTGGTGCTGGCCCACAACTCCACCAAACTACCTGCAGGCTTCTCCAAGGCAGGGTGCACCTCTCAGTGTTAGGGGAGTACATGGCTATGAAGCACATGATACAGTTTATCAAGAAGCCAAATGATGCCAATTCTTTCTGAAAGTTCTTCCTTTTGTTTCTATTTGTGACAGGCTCTCATGGAGCGCAAGTTGGTTCAAACTCATGAGGCCCTGGCATCAGCCTCCCAACTGATGGGATCACAGGCATAAGTTACCATTCTCTATTACAAACACTCTTATACAACTTGGAAAAATGGCATTGTTGAATTCTAACTTCCTTATTTCTGTGCTGTTTTTAAAACTTGATGCTACACTCATTCTTTTAATTAATTAAGTAATCATTGTTCGTTTTTTTTTTTTTTTTTTTTTTTTTTTTTTTGAGACCAGGTCTCCAAAAAACTCACTATGTAGACCAGATAGTCTTCGAAATCACAGATATCCTCCTGCCTCTGTCTACCTAGAGCTGGGATTAAAGGTGTGCACACAATACCTGGCTCATATATATGTATGTACGTACATACGTATGTACATATGTATGTATGCAGTTTAACCAAAAAAACTAAACTCTTACATTTTATATGATGAAGATACAATTTTTGATTTGTTTTGTTTTTTTGAGACAGGGTTTCTCTGTGTAGCTTTGGAGCTTCTCCTGGAACTTGCTCTGTAGACTAGGCTGGTCTCGAAGTCTCGAACTCACAGAGATCTGCCTGCCTCTGTCTCTGAAGATACAATTTATGCTGCTATTTATCTTTTATTTACCCATGTGCAAGTGCTTAGTTTTTAAGTCATTGTTAGCAATTCTTTTCTTCTGGGGAATCTTAAAGCTTAGTTTTTCCATTACTCAAGAGCATATACATAATAAAACACCAATCACCATCCATACTTTCCACTTAACCTCTATTTAAAAAAATTGTGTGTGCATACCCTGTTGTTCTGTGTATAGTGTATGGATGTGATGCACGCTCACGAGTATGCGTGTCTACATGTCTGTGTGTGCACTGTGGTGCATGTGCACGGTGTGCAGGTTTGCATACCTAGGTGAGGGCATGCAGAGACCAGAGCAGGACACTGGGTCCTTTTCTATGGAGCTTTACTTTCCTGCCTTGAGACAATGTCTTTCACTGGAAAGGCAGCTAGCTAGGCTGGCCAGCCAGGGAACTCTTGAATCTGCCTGTCTCGACTCCCAGTCCTGTTACAGGAATGCACAACCCCTCCTGTGTTTGTGCATGTACAGTGTTTGTGCATGGCGGTTAGAAGTTGAGTCTTTCTGGATCACTCTCTCCTTTGTTTGTTGAGGCAGGGTCTCTTACTTGAATCCAGAATTTACCTATACATAGTCAGTCTGGTTAGCAGCTTGTTCTGGTGACCTCATAGAGGTGGGGCATTTATATAGTTTCTGGGAATCTGAACTCCAGTCCTCATGCATAAACAGTAAGTACTTTAACTACTGAACCATCTTCCTGAGCCCTTGTTAAAAATTATTATCACCCGCGGGGTGGTGGCACATGGCTTTAGTCCCAGCACTCGGGAGGCAGAGGCAAGAGGATCTCTGTGAGTTTAAGGCCAGCCCAGACTACAGAGTGAGTTCCAGGACAGCCAAGGCTACACAGAGAAGCCCTGTCTTGAAAAACCAAACAACAACAAAAACAAAACCCAAACAAACAAGAATGAGTGCAGCATATATTCTTATCCATTAAACACCCTGGTTTTTTTTTTTTTTTTTTTTTTTTTGAGATGGGGCCTCATGTAGCCCAGGCCAGACTCAAACTCAGCATGTAGTTGAGGATGACCTTGAACTTCTGATGTACCTGCCTCCACCTCCTAAGCAGGGAGGTTATAGGAATGTATTACCATGTCCAGTTTTATAAGGTACCAAGGTTCAAACCCAGGGCCCTATGCATGAGCTACATCTCCAACCTCACTTCTTATTAAAGTTTTATACTTTATCATTTATTGTTTTTACATGTAACCTACTAAAACCAGTGTTCATGTTATTATTCTTTTTGGTTTTGTTTTGAAAACAGGGTTTCTCTATGAAACCCTGGCTGTCCTAGAACTCACAATGTATACCAGGCTGGCCTTGAACTCACAGGTTCACCTGCCTCTGCCTCCCAAGTGCTAGGATTAACGATTAAAGGCGTGTGCCACCACTGCCCGGCCATGTTATTGTTCTTATTGCCAAATTATTTTATCTCCACTTGAATACTGTCTAGGAAAACTTTAGAGAACATTTTTCAAAGGAAAAACTATTGGAACTTTGGGGGGTTAAATACATAGACCTGCTTGAGAGGACTGAACTGTGCCTATTTCAGTGAAGATAAACCAAAAACTACTTTCTTATCTGAAGTGTTTTTTTCTTTTGAAGCAGAGTATCACATTATATCCTAGGTTGGCCTGGAACTATTGGCAAGCCTCCTACCACAGTCACCTGAGTTGAAGGAATGGGCCACCACACCTGGCTCTGCCTTTTATCATATTCTTTTTTCTTTTTTGGTTTTTCGAGACAGGGTTTCTCTGTGGCTTTGGAGGCTGAACTGGAACTAGCTCTGTAGACCAGGCTGGTCTCGAACTCACAGAGATCCACCTGCCTCTGCCTCACGAGTGCTGGAATTAAAGGTGTGCCCACCACCGCCTGGCTCCTTTTGTCCTTTTCAACACAAATGACAATGAATGGCTAGTTTCCCCGCTTCTGACTCTGAAGACTGTCCTGTGTTTGGTACACGTATCCTTTATTCTGTTTGTTTTTGAGACAGGGTTTCTCTGTGTGGCCCTGGCTGTCCTGGAACTTGCTCTGTAGCCCAGGCTGCCCTCGAACTAGGAGATCTACCTGTCTCTGCTTCCAACTACTGGGATTAAAGGCGTGTGCCACCATGCCCAGCTGGTACATGTATCTTATGAATTAATTTAGAATACATTTGACTACTTCATGTGCCCACTTTCCTACTGAAGTCTTCCTTGGATGCAATTATTATTCTTAGGATGAATCCCTATTCCTTATTACTAAAAATAACATTTTTAGCCCTCTACTCAATTTTTGTTTCCTTTCCCCATAACATTCTCAAATTATTCACTGCATCATGGATTCACTGTCAGTCTTACTTTGATGTTTATTACCTTTCATATAAAAACAAGCTCAGAGAGTCACCAACCCTGAAGATGTTAAGTCCCATACCTGGGACCCACATGGTAGGAGGCCAGAACAGTCTCCTGAAAGTTATCCTCTGACTTCACACAATATGTATGTAGCATGGCATAAGCATGGCACATTCTCCAACACACAAGCACACCCCCCCATACCCCTACCTTATAAAAACAAAACAAACAGAAAACAAAACTGGGAGAACTGCCCTGAGTTCAAGGCTGGTCTCAATTATATAGCAAGACCCCTGTTTCAGAAAACAAAACAAAAACTGTATTATCTATATGCAAAAAACAAAACAAAACAGAAAAACTATTATCTACATCCACCATGGAGGGTTTGCTGACTTCTGCAAGCATCACCTGGCAGCCATCCTGGTTGATCCACTTGTTCTGCACCTCATCTCTGGCAGAATCACTGAGGCCTGCGTGGTAAGCCAGAGCAGCAAGACCATCTCTCTGTAACGTGTCAGCCATTGTGTCACATTCCCTCCTGGAGAGGCAGTAAATTATCCCGGAGTCATCTGCCCAAGAAGCAAAAGAGGACTGAGGAAGCAGAAGCAGGGTTTCACTTAAACAACACATCTACAGTGTGTACCCTGTAACAGCTTTGTAGCTTTCTTATGATTCAGGATGGCCACACAGAAGAGCCCAAGCAAGGGGTTCATGAACACAGGAAATAAGACTGGACTTGTAACCCTGCTCCTGCAAGGGCAACTTGGACTAATCCTGGACTATCTCACACCAACTCTACAATGGTTTAAAAGCTCAATCAAGCAACATATGGGGATAATTAAGATAAAGAATTACAAAATAAAAATACTATAACAATTAAAAGTGCTTACTATATTTATAAGTCATGGGAAAATGATCAATATGTTGAAAATGGATTACATGGAAAGCTGTTATGAACAGCAGAATCTCATTTTAGTTAACCTAACTCAAAGGCAGACACACTTGGAGAAGCCACTAAAACAAAGGGCTGTGTTATTCATACACTGATAGACATCAGAGAAAAAGGACATTGAAACCAAGAATTATAATGTAGGTGTGTAGGAGGCATACTTAATATATTTTGTTTAAGGTTTATTGTTATAAAATCAAGTGAGATTTCCAAACTATAATATTCCCCATAAATAGCAAGTTTGTGCTATCATAGTGCAAAAGAAACGTTTAATATGCAATTTTATATATTCTATTATAGTACAGTATATATAGAAAAAACTTTTAAAATCTATTACTTTTAGACATAACCAATTACATGACTCTACTCACATGGGTGATGCTTTCTGATCCATTCTAGGCAATCAAACGCCACTTTTTTGGGTTTCTTTGGTAATACATAGTATTTCAGATTGTGTCTGTTAAAGCTCATGCTAAACCTAAAAGATTCAAACATAAAATTTAAGAATTGTGAAAAAATATATTTTCACCCACTATCATAGACTGAATGTTTTTCACCCCAAATATTTGCCCCAATGTCATGGCATTAGGAGGTGGGGCCTTGGGGAGGTAACTAGGTAGGGAATGTAGAGTCACCAAGGAGATTAGGATCCTTATAAAAACAAAGGGACTGGAGATAGATCAGCTGTTAAGAGCAGTTACTGCTCTATCAGAGGACTGGAATTTGGATTCCAACACCCACATTAGACATCTCAGAAACGTCTGTAACTCCAGCTCCAATAGAGCCAACATCTTCCAGCCTCCAAAGTCACCCACACAGACACAAGGATGTGTGCATACACATAGTAAAATAAATCTTTAAAAAAAAGAACAACAAAAAACACCACCCAAAGAGAGACCTTCCCTCCCTAGTACTTAATGGCTCCAATGGGAACACTATCAGTTCAAACGGAGAGGGACCCCACCAGACAAAGGGTAAGTTGGAACTTTGATCTTGTTTTCTCGGAATCCAGAACCACAAGAAAAAAATTTATGTTGTCTGAGTCACCCAGTCTATGACACTGTTATAAGCAACTGAAATGAAGGCAGCATCTTCAAATATTAAATACTGATTTCTCTACTATTCAAATCTCATTAATAAGCTGTCTTATATTGCTAATTATCCCTGGCAGGTGATATAATGGAACATTGAAATGGACTTTAGGTTAAGAATTAAAGATTTTAAAAAATGGTGATGAAGAAGATATATCTACAGACTAGATGATGGAGATAAGGACTGCAGATAAAAGAAAAAAAAAAAAAAAACGACAAATCAAGAGTACAGTCTCAAAGATGATGTGAACAGAAACCAGAGGCAGGGTCTAGGGAGACGGCTCAGAGAAGAAAGTGCTTGCTGTACAATCATGAGGCCCTGAGTCTGAATCCCTAGCACCCATGCAAAAAGTTTCACAATGGCATGCTCCAGTAATCTTGCCACTGGCAGGTGACGACAGGAGGATCCCAGGGACTCACCTTGAAAGCCAGGTAGTTAGTAATTAGTCTAGCCTAACTGGTGAGCTCCAACTTCAAGACACCCTGTCTCAATTATGGTGTGAAGAAAGACACCAGATACTGGCCTCTGGCTTATGCACACATTACCACATATACCTGCATACATACGTACATATGCATACAACACACACATGAGCACACACACGTTTTTTTAAACGCAGAGATTGCAAAATAGACTGTCTAAAAAACAAACAGAAAATAGATGGATAAAAGATTTTAATGATTAAGGAAAATTATACAATAAGTAAGTGTAACTTAAATATTTAAAAAGATAAAAGGGGCAGTTCACATACTAGATAAATAAATGGAGAGAGCATGGAGCACTCGGCTTTTGCTCTGGGCTGCAAAGGGAATGCAGTGACTCTGACACACACGCTCCTCTTCCTCTAGGTGACTGCTCTCGGCTTCCAATTATTCCTTCATGTTTCCTCAGTTCATTCTCTGCATCATCTTCTATATCCTTGGGCTCTTCTGCGAGTTTTTTCTCTCTGTCTCAGGATATCTTGTAGTACCACAATTCCAAGGGCACTAAAAGCATCTCCTGACCCTTTATTCTCTTTCCTTTACCTCTTTCCCTCCCATGGCAGACTTCTCAGGAGATCCGGTTCTGTCTTCAATAGCCAATCATACATCCCACTTTAATGCTTACCACTCTCCTTCTTTTCTGCTGCCACCATTCTACCTAATATTTGCTGTTATGTTTTATATCCCATTGTTTAAAAATTATTAGCTGGGCAGTGGTGACGCACTCCTTTACTCCCAGCACTTGGGAGGCAGACGCAGGAGGATCTCTGTGAGTTCAAGGCCAGCCTGGTCTACAGAGTGAGTTCCAGGACAGGCTCCAAAGCTACCGAGAAACCCTGACTTGAAAAACCAAAAAAACAAAAATAATTATGGGTGTGTGTGTCCATGGTGCAGAGGTTCACGTAGGTTCTCTCCTCTGTGTGTCTCAGGGCTCAAACTCAGGTTGTCAGTCTGTGTGACAAGCACTCTTACTCACTGTACTGCACTGCAAACAGTTAGCAACCTCAGGTTGCTTGTATACAGGGGCTGGGGAACAAAGGTGAGGAAGAACCACCACTGGCTTGCTGTACTAGATTCTAAACTGAGCTAGATGGGCAAGCAGTGGTGATCAGAGTTTATGTGTAGTGGTGGTCCTTCAGATTTCTCTGATGTTCCTACTCCATCAGCTGGCCACCAGCTCTACCCATTCTTACAACTTTACCTGTTGGTGGGGCTTCCCTTTGCTTTAGATGAGAAGTATCCCCAAATGTCTGGATGTCTTCTCTCTGTCTTCCCAACTGCCCCTCAGCTTAGGTTGTTTTCAGAATCCTGGACCACCTTCCAAGTGCTTAGAGCAGTGGTCTAAAGCGGAAGTGTGCACGCCCCTGGGCTTCATCAAGACTTTCTAAGAGCACATGAGGTGAGATGCTTCTAGGGCAGCAGATCTCAACCTGTGGGTCGTGACCCCCTGGGCACTGAACGACCCTTTCATGGGGGTCACCTAATACCATCAGGAAACACAGATATTTACATTATCATTCATAATAGTAGCAAAATTACAGTTATGAAGTGGCAATGAAAGTATGGTTGGGGTCACCAAAACATGAGGAATTATGTGAAAGGGTGGCAGCATTATGAAGGCTGAGAACCACTGCTCTAGGGAACCTAAAGCCTCAGATTTCATGTCTATTTTCCCTAGAACAGAAATGAGAATGGTCCTGCACTCCAGTTATCTGACTGGTTGTTCCTTTCCCATTTCCTTTTGTAAGCCTCTTTCTACTTTCTAAATATGAACAATGAAATCTCACCTTCACCCATTCCAAATTTTACCACCACACATTGTTTCAGGACATCAAACAAGATAAAGTAAATTATGGCATGGGTACAGTTGAAATTTCTTCCATCCAGCATCAGAAACCCTTGGCAGGGCTGCCTGTGTTTATCTACGTTATGTATTTTTGTTAAGGGTAAGGAGTATCATTGGGAACAGAGAACTCCAACCTTACTGGGGTTCTAAATTCAGATGTAATGTCACCAATGTGGTGGGCATGATGACTCTCACCTCAGAAGGGCTGATCCTCAAACTGCCATAGGATGCAGGGCTCTGAGTCATATGATAACACTATTTACCAACAGGCAAGAGGATATGGAATTCAGAGCTAGACAGAGAGAACTAGTGAGAACCTGTCAAAAAAACCTGCCTAGTGATATGAATGATGAAGAAATTTCCAGAATTTCCAGAATGATGTGAGCTTCCTACTGATGGGAATGCCAAGGGAACTGTGTCTAGGAATGACTTTACACCTACCCACTCCACATTTTAAAACAACAAATGCTTTGGATCATGGGATGCAAACATTGGGATGTACATGGAGGAGTCAGAACCCTCATAGATGGATGTTGGAAATGTAAAATGGTGCAGCCTCTTTGGAAGACAGCTTGATAGTTACATATTAAGAGCATGTAAGTCTAGTTGAAGTACTGAGTTTGGTACCCAGCACCCACAATAGCAGCTCAAAACTGCCTGCAACTACTTCCAGGGATCCAGTTGCCTCTTCTCACTTCATAAGCGCCTGGATCAACACACACACACACACACACACACACACACACACACACACACACACACACACACACACACACACACACACACACACACACACACACACACCATAAATAAAATAAACCTTTAAATGGTGAAGTAGCACTACCATGTGACCTGATGATCTAACTGCTAGGAATACACAGAGAACTGAACACACAAGCCACACTAAAACTTGTATATGCTTTCAAGAGCATTACTCACAACACAAGTCTACACAAAAACGATTGATCCTAATACCAGGTGAGTGGCTAAAGAAAGTACTAAAACAACACAATGGAATATTTTTTCCAGCAAAAAATCTTTTTAAAAATAATTTATTTAACCTTATTTTATGTGCTTTGGTGTGAAGGTGTCAGATCCCCTGGAATTGGAATTAGACAGTTGTGAGCAGTTGTGTGGTTGCTGGGAATTGAACACAGGTCCTCTGAAAGAGCAGTTAGTGCTCTTAACAGCTGAACCACCTCTCCAGCCCCTCCAGCAACAAATCTTGAAAATATTCTGCTAAAAAGTAGTTAAGGGGTCAGTGAGATGGCTTAGTGGGTAAGAGCATTTGCTGCCAAATCTGATGACCCACGTTTGATCCCCAGAATCTAAGTGTGGAAGAAGAGAGCCAACACCAGTGAGCTGTCCTCTGACCTCCACATGCTTGTGCGGTGTAGTCACACACACACACACAATTTAAGAAGTGGTCATTCATAAAAGATCATATACACACAGAATGAATGTCTATATGAGACACCCAGTCTAAGCAAACCTATGCAGAGAAAGTAGATTAGTGGCTGCCTACGGCTGGTGTGGTAAGTGGAGAAAAGGGGAAGGAGACCATTGATAATAGGTAAGGATTTTAGAGGGTGGCAAAAGTTCTCAAACCATGGTGACGTGTACAAATGAGAACACACCATAAACCACTGGATCACATGTTAAAAATATGAGTTGGATGATGTGGATGCATCTTATTAAAAACATCTGGAACATAATCTGAAATTTTGTTTGATTTGTGACATAATTGGAAAAACACAACTATTTACTACTTAATTTGGTCAAATAAACCTTAACTAAAAAGAATAAAATGAAATGAGATTTGAACATAAACTTGTAGATCACAAATCCAACTAAAACCAAAACAAACAAATCATTCTACCACAAAAGGCCTGAAGGCCACTAATGGAGAGCAACATTTAAACAGTTTGTTACAATGGAAAAGTAAACAGACCCTCAGAGTTTATTGCTTATAACAAATCCTACAATGCCTGTTGGAAAACAGAATGTTAGGGATCACCAGAAACCCAGCTAGAGACAGTGCCTACCAAAAATTAAACAGAAAAAAGACAATTTGGAACACCTATACAAATGAATATTATTCAACCACAAAAATGAATGAAGGTTGCATGTACAGCTCAGTGATAAAGTTCTCACTTAGTACTGGTGAGGCCATGGGATGGACACACACACACACACACACACACACACACACACACACACACACACACACACACACGTTATAACCTAGATGATTCTTGCCCAGTGAAAGAAATGAGAACTTTTAATAAAACTCAACTTAGGCTATAGGGGCAAGTACATAGTTCTGTGAAAATGTAAAAGCTACAAACAACTGTATCTTACCTCAACAAGTATTTAAAATACAAACAACTACTCTCAAAACTAGATTTCACTGTCTCTTGACTAAGTAGTATTAAATGTTGCCTTTAAAATTATAAATTTGATCATAAATTTGTTAATACATGTCTGTAATTCTTGGGAGGCAGAGACAGGAGGTTCAGGAGTTCAAAGCCAGCTTCAGTTATACAGTAAATTTGAGGCTACTCTAGGCTACAAGCCTCAAACAAACAAAACGAAGCCAGATGTTGTGTTACTCAGGAGCCAAGAGCTCAGGAGGGAGAGATAGATGGATCTCTCTAAGTTCAAGGTTAGCCAGGTCTGTAGTGGGTTCCAAGATAATTAGGGCTATATAGCAAGAACCTGCCTTTTTTTTTTTTTAAAGGCGAACAGAAAATATTTTCAAGATATTTCAAATACATCAGGTATAGGGTAGAGGTTCCTCTTGAAAAAGTGAAAAGAATACCTCACATATATTAGATAAAACCTAGTAAAGTTTTTAAAAGTATACAGTTCAGAAAAAAGACATTGGTAACATTGCTTGTTAGCCAAAAACTTTCCAATTTTTATGTTCCACAAAATTTAGAGTACTTAACTACCAGTTGACAGATCATTAAAAATAATTTTTGATGACAGATCATGATGTAATTTTGCCATATGCTTCAGAAGGAATTTGAATAATTGAGTGTTAATGCTGTAATAAATGCTTTTTGATCCCGTTTACACCTTTATGTCAGCAACATTTCTCAGGGCTTACATCCACAACAGTAAAAATGAGCAGATTGAGTCAACTCATCTGTAGATATGGGAACTGTAAAACAAAGTCTTAACTCAACAACAGATACAATCTCAATAAAAGCTTATGCCTAAAATTAGGGTTTGAAACATATTTAAGTTGGATGTGGTAGTGTGTTTTCTGAAGTATCAGTTCCTTGAGAAGCTGAGGTCAGAAGACAGCTTGAGCCATGTGTTTGACACTAACCCTGGCAACATGGCAAGACTGTTTAGCATACTAAATGAAGTATGCACTTAAAGAAAGTAACATAGACATGTATGAAAATACTCCAATGATGACGACTAATGGTTTCATTTTGTGTGTGTGTGTGTGTGTGTGTGTTGTGTACTGTGCATGCACACTGTGGGAGTCAGTTCTCTCCCTCCTGAACATGTGGGTTCAGGTCACCAGGCTTGGTAGCCAGTGCCTTTATCCACTGAGTAGTTTCTCTGGCCCCTAACTAGTAATTTTAATAATTCAATTGGATGAAAATTTTAGTATAGGAGAATTAAAAACGATTTTTATTCGTTTACATTATTTACTCTATATAAATGTGACAGAATAATCAAAAATATTTCACTTGACAGGCGGTAGTGGCTTGAGCCTTTAATCCCAGCACTTAGGAGGCAGAAGCAGGCAGATCTTTGAGTTTAAGGCCAGCCTGGTCTATAGAGTGAGTTCCAAGATAGTACTATACAGAGAAACCCTCTCGAAAACCAAACCAACCAAACAAAAAATTCACACAAAAATATATAAAATTCACAGCTGGGAATGGTGATGCATGCTCTTAATCCCAGCACTTGGGAGGCAGAGGCAGGCAGATCTTTGAGAGTTTGAAGCCAGCCTGGTCTACATAGTGAGATCCAGACAGCCAGGACTACATAGAGACCCTGTCTCAAAATAAATAATTAGCTCTCTGTATGTAAATTCTGTAAGAATTAAAACACCTCTCTTCCTCCTCTATCGTTCTCCCCAAGTGCTTGGAAATTTAACCAGGGCTTAAATGTATTCTAGGCTAATACTGTGCTACTGAAATACTCACAACCAAAGTGATAAATGTTAAAAAAAATTTTATTTTTTATTTATGTATCTGTGTGTATATGCTGTGTGTGTGGGTGCACTCCAAGGCCAGAAGGTAGCATGAGATCTCCTGTAGCTAGCTATACGCAGTTATGAGTTGCCCAAAGTAGGTATTGAGAACTGAACTCAGGTTCTCTGGAAAAGCAGCAATCACTTTTAATCACTGAGCCATCTCTCCAGCTCCAAATTACACTTTTTTAAAAAAAAGTTTGGGGCTGGAGAGATGGCTCAGAGGTTAAGAGCACCAGCTGCTCTTCCAGAGGTCCTGAGTTCAATTCCCAGCAACCACATGGTGGCTCACAACCATCCATTATGAGATCTGGTGCCCTCTTCTGGCCTACAGATATACATGGAAGCAGAATGTTGTATACATAATAAATAAAATCTTAAAAAAAAAGTTTGTTGTTTGTTTGTTTAAAGATTTATTTATTATGTATACAGTGTTCTGCCTACATGTATGTCTGCAGGCCAGAAGAGGGCACCAGATTTCACTACAGATGGTTGTGAGCCACCATGTGGTTGCTGGGAATTGAACTCAGGACCTTTGGAAGAGCTGGCAATGCTCTTAACCACTGAGCCATCTCTCCAGCCCTCCAAATTACACTTTTACAATGTGTTTTGTGAATTTCACATAGTGAACATAAAATGGTGACAGTATTTATTTGGGGGGCTGGAGAGGTGGGTCATTAGTTAACAGTACTTGTTCTTGTAGAGGATCTAAGTTCCATTCCAAGTCCTCACATGGTGGCTCATAACCATCTATAACTCCAGTTCTTAGGGTTTCGACGCCCTCTTCTGGCTTCCATCGGTACTGCATGTACATAGTACACATACATACACATTAAATAAATCTAAAAAGAAATACAAAGAAAACTGTTGCTATTTACAAAAGACCACTTGTTCGTGGTTGTTATCTGTTACACAGAGTTTGAGGATAGTCTGCCAAGCATGAGATTCCCATCTCAAAAGATGAAATAAAATGAGAAAAGATGAAAATAAATAATCTTCTTAGCTGGGTGGATGGTGCATACCTGAACTCCTCATGCCAAGGTAGGATAGAAATTTGAGGTGAGGCTAAGCTACCCAGTGAGTTTTAAACCAACCTGGGCTACACAGTAAGACACTGTTTCAAAATGAATAAGCAAAAGCTAGTAAGATGCCTCTGTAGTCAGAGGAGCCTGCCACTAAGCCTGACAACCTGAGTTCAACTCCAGAGAACCTACATGGAAGGAGGGAACCACGCTCTACAAGCTGTCCCCTGACTTCCACACACACATACAATAAATGTAAAATGTTTTAAATAACCTTAGTAAAAAAAATTAAAAATACCTTCCAACTATGTGTATAAAGTATATATGAAACAATGAATCTCATCTTTAATTAGCCTAAGTCACATCCCTAAAATACCTCTCTACGTATATGCAAATATTCCAAATCTAGAAAAATTTCAAATTTAAAATACTTCTGGTCCCAAGCTCTGGGGATAATTAACCTGTATGTAAAATGTCCTGAATAGCAAAAAACTGTGAAGTTGGAAAGTCAATGAATGGTTGCCTGGGGCAGAGAGGAAAAGAGATTAGTTGTTAAGGAGAACAAAGCTCTTAAGGGAAATAAAATATACTAAAAGTAGATAGTGGTGATGACTGTGTAACTCCATGAAAAAAACCAGAAAACATTGCACTGAATCCTGTACATTAAATAGGTGAGTTTTATGGTATGAAAGGCAGACATCAGCACAGCCATGGAAACATTTTAGCAAGCCACCCTCCTAAGAGTCCTGCATCCTTTTAAAACCGTCTGAGCTCTCTCCACTGTTAGCTGCCACACCAGGTTATAATGCTGACTTCCTGATTACCCTAGTCTACAATTACATCTTTAGTCATGACTTCCTTTTTGCATTTCAGAATACTATTTAAAGGGTTCTGCAGGCAGACTTCTGGGATTGTAGTCCTCACTCCTGTAGTTGCTAGGGTTATGAACTTCGCAAGTTACTTAATTTCTGTGTGACTGTTTTTATCTTTTTAAAAATAAATTTAAAGGGCTGGAGAGATAGTTTAGTGGGTAAAGGCACTTGCTCATAAGCCTGATAACAAGAGTTCAATCCCCAGGACCCATATGGTAGAAGGAGAGGACCAGCCTCTACATGAAAACAAGTTTAAATTACATTTATTTTATTTATTGTGTATGTGTGCATATACATGTGTATGCATGTGCTATGGAGGGCATGCAGATATAAGTTCCATTCCCAGTACTCACGTGGTGATATTCACAAGGTCAGAGGACAACTTGAGTATTGTCCACCACTGTGTCTTGGGTATTGAATTCAGGTTGTCAGGGCTGATGGTAAGTAAGTGCGTTTACCCACTGACCCATCTTATCAATCTTTTAAAATTTATTTTTGTTTTATGTGAATGAATGTTTTACCTGCATGTATGTTTGTGCGTCCTATGCATGCAGTGTCCTCTAAGGCCAGAAGAAAGTGTTAGATCCCTTGGAACTAGAGTTACAGATGGTTGACAGCCACCATGTCAGTGCTGGGAATCAAACCCAGGTCCTTTGGAAGAGCTCTTAACACTGAGCCATTTCTCCACCCCGACACCCCCAACATCATTTTATGTACTACAACAGGTCTACATAGTGAGTTCCAGGCTAGCCAGGGCTACATAGTAAGTCTGTGTCTCAAAAACACAAATAAAACAAACCAAGTGCTGTGTTTTCAGGTATTTTCTATTATGTGTGCTGTGACTCAAGTCTTTCACTTGACTGTGACATATCTAGAGAATGAAGGAATAGAAGATATATATCATGCAAGACTTTTGTGATAGTGAATACATAAAAGGTCATATACAATAGTAAGAGCAGGCCAGGTGGTGGTGGCACACGCCTTTAATTCCAGCACTCATGAGGCAGAGGCAGAGGCAGGCAGATCTCTGTGAGTTGGAGACCAGCCTGGTCTACAAGAGCTAGTTCCAGGACAGCCTCCAAAGCCACAGAGAAACCCTGTCTCAAAAAAGCAAAACAAAACAATAGTACGAGCAGCAGCTAGCACACTGTGGGGCAAGCTGTGTCAGTTATCACTGAAGCTGTGCACAGTTACATCTGGGTCTGATTCTCTATTCTCCCCTAGTTCACCTGCTGGGGTCCTACGGAGACCAGCATGAGATTTTGTGTTTAGTAACTACCATTCTTGGACTTCACAAACTCAAGAGGAAGAATATCATCCCAGGACTATAGGAAGAGAGGTGCCTGGGGCCACCACTCTAAACCTGGGAGCACCTGATTTCACTTACACCATGGTACAGCAGCAGTTGGCAAACTAATACAAACAGGACCTACTGGCAGAAAAAGATCAGGAGACAGTGTATCAGAAAGCGCTTCTTAAAATCTGCTTCTACTATGGGACTTATAAGTTTGTAAAGCAGAAATACCAAATATATTAAGGGATCAACAGAGTTGATTTTACCCACATTTAAAAAACGCTTCCAATGGTTTCACTTATTCATTCTTACCGAGTATCAGATAAGCACAAAAAACCATGTGCTAGCATCCGGGTATGTATAATTTTGCTTTCTCAGGCACATTGCTTTCCCACAGTTCCAGGAAAGGGGACTCAAGGTGTCTACCTCTAGATAAATATATGCACTGTTCATTCAAACATAAAACATATTTCCAGAAAGTCATCCAAATGCAAGGTAATTTACATGATTTCTTCTGACTGTGGTCTTTTGCCAATTAATTTAACTGACAGCTCAGTGGTACAGCATTTGCTTACTACTTGTAATACCAGCATTGGGAAAGCAGAGACAGGTGGATCCCTGGACCTTTCTGGCCAGTCAGTCTAGCCAACATGGTGAACTCCAGGTCAAGGAAATACTGTCTCCAAAAAACAAGGTGGATGTCTCCTAAGGAAAAATACCCAACGTTGACCTCTGGTCTCCAGAGGCATGCATGTATGCGCGCACACACGCATGCTCTCTCTCTCTCTCTCTCTCTCTCTCTCTCTCTCTCTGTCTCTCTCTCTCTCCCTCTCTCTCTCTCTCCCCCCCCTCTCTCATATGATATATATCTCCATCCCCAGCATGGTGGTGCACACCTGAAATCACAGAATGTGGGAAGAGGAGACAGCATGACCTATATTATAATTCCAAGCCAGTTAGGGCTTCGTATCAAAACTCTGTACATTTCAACAAAAACCTCAAAGAGGGGGTGGGGTGTGAGTGGGGAAGGGGGGCAGAAATAAAACATTTTTTTAGGCAGTATAGCATTTGTAGAAACAAATTTATAGCATTCAGTATTTATTAAAACCTAAAGTATAACATTTTAAATATAGTGTTAAAGCATGTATCTAATATGGCAGGAAGCAAGATACATCTCTTACCCCAAATTTACATAAATATTCCTCATTGCAAGTAGCATTAGATTAAAACATTGCATTCCACATTTTGTGATTATACACACAAAATTATGAGAACTCTAACGTTCTTGCACTCAAGTATGATCATTAATGGTATGTAAAAGAGCTATTAGCAACTAAGTATTTTCATGCTGGTACTAAACAACTTAAAGGCTGGAAGAAACCCAAAGTGCTGCATGAACTACTTGCTTTAGGTCTGCCAATCTGATCTGCAAAGGCTATGCAACTCTGTTAGCTCATGACCCCAAAGGCTTCATATAGAATTTGAAGTTAGGGCATAACTCTCTGAGAGATACTTTGTTATTTTTATTTAGATTTATTCATTTTACGTGTATGAGTGTTTGCTTTGTCTGCAAGCATGTGTACCATGTATGACCTTTATTATTTTTATGCTTATAGTATGGGGTGGGGCAAGGTCTCAATATGTAACCCTGGCTGGCCTAGAACTTACTATGTAGATCAGGCTGGCCTGCTTCTGGTCTATCAAGTGCTGGGACTAAAGGCATGCACTATTGTGATGAGGTAGGTTTACAACATTTACACAGCCAGTTTCTCTTTTCTTTCTTTTTGGAGGCTAGATCTTATGATGGTGCCTAGGCCATCCTTAAGCTTAAGGATGCTCTCATTTCCACCTCCTGTAGGCATGCTGGGTCTACATGCATGTGCCACCATATCAGTTTGTTATTTTTAAGTGAACAAAAGCTGTGCTTTTAAAATACACTTTGGGAGTGGGTGGGGTGGGGGCTGGAGAGATGGCTCAGCATTTAAGTAAGAACCTTGCTGCTCTTCCAGAGTATCCAGGTTCAGTTCCCAGCACCGACATGGTAGCTTACAATCATCTGTAATTCAAGTCCCAGGGATCTAATGTCCTCTAGTTTCTATGGGTACAGACAGACATGCAAACACTCATACACATAAAATAAAAACAAATCATTTAAAAAAATCCACCCCAATATTCTGTTCAGCCATTATTCCTTCAGGCATTCTACCTCAACCTCAGAACATAAGTACACAAACCTATATTAAAGTATTTGCTGAGCAAATGAACATAATAAAGAATGCATCTGTCTCAGCAAACTCAGGCAGAGGGACAACAGCCTAGTATAACCTAAATATATACAGCAGAATATTTTCAAATGGCTTTCATTACCAATTAGTTATGGATTTGGTGGTAGGAAGAAGCATGCTGCTGAGATGAAGTGATGGGGGATATTCAATCATACTGTGAACCTCAAGTTTGCATTTGTGTTAATTAAGTAAAATTAACCCAGAGCATCAGAGGGCATCTGGAAGAGATAGAAGCAACAGAAGGAGTAGGGAGGGATCTTGAGTGGCACAACTTTTTTTGTTTGTTGGAGTAGAAGGATGGTCTCTTTCAGAGATGCCAGCAAGGAGAAGGTTAGCTAGCAGGTTTTCACCCCAGCCTTTGAATCTCAAGTCCTATAAATAGAACGATAGAGATTTAGTTAAAACTACCTTTAGGCAGTGGTAGTGCCAGTGCCTTCCCACCAGGCTGTGCTCAGGCTGCTGCCAGATGAGCAGGCAGGTAACTGCAGTCGAAATTGCTGGCTGAAATGGCAGATTAAGGCACAGCCACTGTGCTGAAGCTAAAACAACAATGGAGTGCAAGTGAAAGGCCCTTCTAAGAGGGCTCTAGACTCTTCTCAAATCGTGTATATAAATATAACTGAGACTTTTATGTTCATTTCATGAAGTACACTGTGGGAGTGTGGAAGCCAAAATAAGATATGTAAAAGCTAATCTTTTAAGAAGATTACACCAGGGTACCCAGTACCAAATTTGATTTATTCCAGTTCCACAGTATAAGATGGGATAATTTTATTTTTGTTTATATTTATTTACTTGTCTATTAGGGCTTACTTGAGGAGGTTAAAAGGCAACAAGGCAGGAAGGTGCCAGTGTTCTCATTTCATCACAAAGATGCCAGGAGTTGAACCCAGTCAGGTCTGGCTGCAGGCGTCTTTCTTTATGTGCTATGCCATCTCCGCTGCTCTGGAGTTTTTAATTTTGTCAAGTAAAGAAAAATCCCAGATTTTGTTCCCAAATTTTACTGTACCTGGAATCACTTGAGGATTAAAAAAAATATATTCCCAATTCAAAAAATTCTAATTTAGCTGCCCTAGTTATAATCTGGATACCTGAAATGTTAAAGTCCAACAGGTGATCCTAATGTACAGAAAGAACCTGAGAATCAAAAACCACACACTAACTACTTACACCTGAGGTCTGAGGATCTTCAGCTGTGTGAGGATATCCTTCTGTACCCTGGGATTCGCTGTTGCCGTGAGAGCCATCACTGGAACCGAAGGAAACTTCTGGCGAAGCATATTCATCCTTTTGTAATCTTGACGAAAATCATGACCCCACTAATTGGGAAAAAAATACTGCTTTCAGATTATTTGTATCTCAAGCGGGAGGTGGTGGCACACGTCTTTAATCCCAGTCCTCGGGAGGCAGAAGGATCTCTTGTGAGTTTGAGGCCAGCCTGGGCTATAGAGTGAGTTCCAGGACAGTCTCCAAAGCTACACAGAGAAACCCTGTCTCGAAAAACAAACACAAAAACAGATTATTTGTATCTCTCTTCTATGAAAGCCAACACGGGAGGCAGCAGAATATTAACGCAGCGTGTACTGAGCTTCAGCGCTGCGGCTGGTTCTGAGTACCACTGGTGGAATGAATATTGATACCTACTGAGACTGACTTACCTGACTCACACAATGTGCTTCATCAATGACAAAGCGTGCCAAGAGCTTCCGATCATATAGATTCTCCAGAGTGGAAATCAGCCTGTTACTTGCACAGACCTAAATCACAGACAGGAGAGTTATAAACACACCACCCGAATGATCACCACTACCATTAAAATTACCCCCTATCACATCAAACCCATACCCAAAAAGAGGACAGAATTTTAGTATTTCACTCGCATTCAAGTTTTACTTAGCAGGTTAATGGCTCAAAAAAATTTTCTGCCTCAGCATATCTGAAGGTAAACAATTCATTTTGGTAATAGCACTTAATTTATTGTACATTTTTTACATTTATTCATTAATTTTGTGTAGGGTGGTACAAGTGTGTGGAGGTCAGATGACTTAATGTGTTTGGTTCTATCATGTGAGTGCCCAGGATCAAACTCAGGTCACAAGGTTATATGGCAAGCACCCTTACCCACTGAACAACCCTGCCAATCTGGGAACAGGATTTTAGAGGTATGTTTGGTGTGTGAATGATATTTGGGGGAAAACTGTATGTATTACACATATAGGTAGTTATATGTTTGCAATCTAGCTTTGTCCAGGAGCAATGACATCCCAATCATGTCTTGACAGGGACATATGTAAAGGACACAGAAGCCAAGTTGATGAAGCTTCCTCAATGGTCAAATCTAAGGATTTGGAAAATCAAAATACATAGTAATAATTGCCTGAAACTCACTAAATAAATTAAGAATCCACAGGGTGGACTATATTAGTAAAAATCAAAACTTGGCATTCATTACAGTAGTAACTAGGAAAGAATCATCAATGGATACTAAAACTTGTGAGGAAGCTCTGGTGTCTATCTGGGTATTTCTATAGTCTCAGGATCTCCTACATCAGGGCATCTACTGATTACAAAGATGAAAGGGGAATGAAAAAGCACAAAGGAGAAGCAGCCGGCAGTACTATTCTAATCAAGCGATTGGTTAACAAGCACCACTGGTAATGGGATGAGTCAATACCAAGTGTCTTCTGATAGCATTTATGGGAACAAGCCACCACATCTGCAACATCCCTGCCAATTGAGTAACATGAATTAAATCAGCAGGAAACAAGACAAATTCAAATCGGAGTGCAGTCTTCAAAACTGGCCCTTACCTTTCTAAAATGTCAAAATCATGAAACTATTTCGATAAAAGGAGATTACACTGGGGTTTTCTTTTTTACAAAGGTCATTACCAGAAGGTTTATACGTTAAGTAACAGTATGTGTCACTGTACATTTCCTGGTGGGTAAATTACACTGTGGTCACCAAGGGAATGCTATATGGTCAGGAAATGCATAATGAGGTAAATTAGGGTTAAAACGGTAGGTCTGCAACGCACTCTCAAATGTTTCAGAACAAACTGGAGAAAGAATGAATTGTAAAGGAGATGGGGAAAATTTTTACCATTTGTGATCTGGGGCAAAGGCTAGTTCTTGTAATGTATATAAGAAGTTACGATCAAGGTCTTAACACAGATGTATTTTATTGTGTAATATTACACTGCAAACAACGAGGTTAATACAAACCTTTTCTGGAGTAACATACAAAAGCTTGATAATTGGGTCTTTTTTTGATAATTGGAGGTAAATATTTGCAGCTTCTGAGTCAGTCTTATCCCCCGTCAGATATGTAGCAGGAATCTACGTTAAAAGTAATCATTTAAATTTCATTTTATTTATATATTAATCAGACATGATTATGTTTTTAGGTTTTATAAATATTTTATAAGTCACATATCACAGCTGCCAAAAGAAACAAATCTCACTATAATGACAATCAATGCACACATTTTTATTTTAAGTTTTGTTTGGTGCCGGGCGTTGGTGGCACACGCCTTTAATCCCAGAACTTGGGAGGCAGAGGCAGGCGGATCTCTGTGAGTTTGAGACCAGCCTGGTCTACAAGAGCTAGTTCCAGGACAGCCTCCAAAGCCACAGGGAAACCCTGTCTCGAAAAACCAAAAAAAAAAAAAAAGTTTTGTTTGGTAAGTCAGGATCTCACTGAGACTCAAACTTGTGATTCTTCATCATCAGCTTTCGAAGTGCTGATTATAGGTATGCGCCATATTTAGCTAGTACACATATTTTTAAAAATTCATATTAAGTACAACTCAAAATAGCCTTTCCACCTAGGTGTGGTGGCACACACAAGGAATCCTAGCACTCAGGAGACTTAGAAAGGAGGATAAGGAGTTTGAGGCCAGCCTTCGAGCAACAAATCTGAAGGTAGCCTGTGTATGGCAAGGTGTTTGTGTCAAGAAAAACTGCAAAACCTCTTCACTGTTCCTTTCATTTTCTATATTGCTTTCTCTCTTCTATCTGTAAACAAGACCATGGTATATGTATGTGTCTCTGTGTAGGAGAGTCTCAATATAACCCTGGCTAGTCTGATACTTGCTAGAAGGTCAGGCTTGCTTCTAACTGATGCAGAGGGTCCTATTTCTGCCTCCCAAGGGTTGAAATTAAAGGTGTGCACTTCCATGGCTGGTGTAGCTACTCTGAAGTTCTTGATGTATCTTCAAGGTTTCATGTGTAGTGATGATGGGTGATGGCTGTAACATTGTGGACAGCTGGGCAATGGTTACCATCACTGCACTGGCATTCTTTGGAAGAAAATCAAACCATCTGTCACACTGAGATGATGTGATTCATTATAGTGTAATCAATTCTTTCCAATGTGAAAACCTTAGTAGAATGTAGTCATATTCCTTCAATTCAGCAGTGAAGAAAAAGACAGGTGTACAGGCACACATGTGTGCACAGAGAAAGAGAACTATGATGATCTCACACGAGCCAAAAAAAGAAACACCTTTATATTTGTAAAAAAAAATTACATCAGCAAAATACAGGTTAAGAGCACTCACTGAAAGACCATTCTTGTAGAAGAATAAAATCAGAACGAATTACAGATGGTTGTTTGAATCACAGTGTCTTAACACATGTGCTTATTAACTCTAGAGCTTAATTTAAATACATGCTTTACCTATTTAGTCTTATTTATTTTTCATTTTTTTGCAGCATGTTAGGCAAGCACTCTGTCATGGAGCTATATACTCAGAACAATTTGGGAATTATTCTTATAATTCAAATAATAGTTAATAAGATTTCCTAGCATACTGAAATGTGTATCTAAGGCACATTTTTACTAATAGTTTAAGTAATAACTTACATCAAAGGAAGTCAGCTTTTGAACTTGATCTACTATTAGTGATCTCAAGGGAGAAATGACAATAGTGACCCCAGGAGAAACACAGGCAGGCAGCTGGTAACACAAACTTTTACCACCTCCTAAAAGACAAATAATGAAAAAAATTGTCAGCTTCCATCCTGAGTGTGAAGGCAAAAGGAAACCAAATATAATACTTAAAATAATTAACAGGACATCAAATGGTATTACCCACAGGGTCAGTAATCTGCCATAATGAATGAAATGGACTCTTTAGGAAATTAAAACACCTTGCATAGGCACATGCAATAGTGCAGCAAGAATCAGAGCAAGAAACTGAAATCAACAGAACTGTTTCAAAAAGACTACAAGAGAAATCCAAATAGAATAAACTTTTTTGTTTCTGGCAATATAAGCAGTTTCTAAAACTCCTAAGTCTAGGACTAACATGACTGTTTTTTTATATAAAAATAAAATATACAATAATAAAAACAAAGATTTGGGCTCAGTATTAAGACACCCCTCAACCCTACCTCTTTATCCTCATGCCCTGCTAAGGGTCCTGAACACACTGGCAATAGCTTTCCCACTGTGCTACACAGACCTCAGGATTTAAAAACCATTAGGCCAAGCCTTCTAATAAAGCTTTAACTACAAGTACTATGATTTCTAAGGTAACAGTACCAATCTTCCTTTGAAATAAAAGGGTAAACTGCATGTGTACATAATTAACAGAAGATAATGAAAAACAAAATTTGAAAATCTAACACAATTTTGCTATTTATTGTAATACAAAATTGTGAGATGGTAAGTACGTATTTATTTCTCTCTCCGCCTTGCCCCATGCCGGGGCTCAAACCCAGGGCTCTGTGCATGGCAGGCAAGTGTTCTTCCCCTCAGCTACACCTCCAGCCCCCAAGAACATATTTTAAAATAACTACATAATTATATTCTAGTTAATTTGCAATTTTACCCATCTACTAATGGCAAAAGCTGGGCTAGGTAGTTTTTAGGACAATTTACTCTAAAAGTATACACTACATTCCTTCGTTTCCACAGAGTGAGTAAATTTCATTCTGGCATGTACATGGACATGTCAAGGCAAGAGTGGGATGCTGAGAACAGAGACGTGCTCTCCCACTTAATTAGCTGCAGGACCTCAGACAGGCCTCAATTTCCTAATCTGTAAAATGCATGAGGTCACTGGTTTAAAGTGTGGTTCAAGGCCAGGAGATAGTTGTGCACAGGGTTTCTCTGTGTAATAGCTTTGGCTCTCCTGGAACTCGATCTGTAGACCAGCATGACCTCAAACTCACAGACATCCACCTGCCTCAGTCTCCTGAGTTCTGGGATTAAAGGCAGGTGGTGCACACCTTTAATTCCAGCACTGGGGAGGCAGGAAGGCAAAAGCAAGTGGACCTCTGAGTTCTAGGACAGCCAAGGATACACAGAGAACCCTGTCTCAAACAAACAAAAAACACAAAAAAGAATTGATCAAGAGAAACTTTATTTGGAATCTTTTTATTTTATCTGCCAAGAGATTGAAACCAGTCTTTAATCCTAGCATTCGGGAGGCAGAGACAGGAGGATCTCTGAAGTTCAAGGCCAGCCTGGGCTACAGAGTGAGTTTCAGGACAGTCTCCAAAAGCTACACAGAGAAACCCTGTTTCAGAGAGGGAGAGAGGGAGATTGAAACCAGGGTAGGGAGGACTTGAAAATAACTCCTGAAGGTGGGAAGAGCCACTGAAAGCCTCTGATTAGATGACTGCCAAAGTCCTCTCCAGTTTCAGAGCTTTCAAGAACCAAACCAGAGTTGAAATGGAGGCGCAATGTCACTAAGTTAATAACGTCTGGAATGTGGATAAACCAACATTGTCTCATCTTTAAAATTAGTTTGAGGACCTGGAGAAAGCTCACTGAAGAAGTCTGACAATGAGAGTGTGACTGACCCATGGAACGCATGTAAAGGGGGAAGCAGAGAACTGACTTCAAAAATTGTCCTCTGACCTTCCTATTTATGCCTTGGCATGCACAAAGCTCTCCCAACCACACCACCATACCTACAACTATGTGATAATAAAATATTTAAACCATTCTGAAAGAATTCAGATGTCAAGTCAATAGTATGCAATAATAACTGCAACAATTGGGACTTGCTAAAGGCTGTAACAAGGCAAGCAACACACAGAAGATCTACATGGAGGCACTGAACCAGCTTCCTAGCCTAACCACTTAATTCAAAATCACAGAGCAGCGCTTAGAGGTTTTTATAACAACGCACAGTCCTGGTCTCTTCAAGACTGCGGCTAAAAGAACCATGTGTTACCCTTTTCATTTGAGCCTCACCTGTCAAGTGAACACTATACTGCATACTGTCCTCAACATACCCACAAATAGTGACATGGCTTGTCCATGGTACACTCCTCTCTGGAAACCTGGGCTTTTACTCCAGAATGGATGACCAGAACTACCAGGCAGCACTAAACATTAGCCAGAAATGGTCATGGTCTCTCATATCCGTCTTCTGTTCCCTTCTAGGCTCATTTAGATTAGAAAAAAAAATAAAATTTCCCAAAGAAAAGCTCTACATCAGGTCACCCCAATGAGCTGTGAGTTCACATCCTTAAGGAGTTAGAATCTTATCATGTCAACAGAACAGAGGCTGAGGTGACAGACTTTCTTACTGTGGTTTGGGGGGTTTAAAGGGTCCCTAAAGTAAGAATAATGGGAGGTGTTCTTTTTATTTCTATTAAAGAGCTTTCATTTAACATCTGCCAATGGACTCCTGCCAATTCATATCTAAAAATACATACCAGTGGGCATTAGGATAAAACAATCTTCACCAAGCAGCGCAGCATTGATTGCCTCTAGCTGATTAGTTCTAAAATTATGTAAGCCAAATTTCTTGTGAAAGATCTTCATCATTTCTTTTGTATGAGGAAAATTAAGACTTTGAAAATGTTCATGTTTCAGATTTTTTGATGACAAATTTTGTTCCATCTTATCTACAAAAACAATCAATATTTAAAAAACATCAGTGTATTAATACAGTTAAGTTTAGCATTCACCTTGTCCCTGCAGAATCAATGGCATACTTTCTCTACAGCATACTTTAACTGTTTACATGGCTTCCTTCCCAATTAATTTCACACGTTCCTCAGGGCCTAAATCTAGTCTCTCCTTGATTTTTCTGCAGTCCCTATCAATGTAATTTATTCATTCTTCCTCTTTTCCCTGGGTTTCAAGATAATCATACCCTTTCTATTTGCTTTATTTCTTCTGTGCTAGCAAGCAAACCTACGATTTGTACATGCCAGGCTATAGTGCACCAGGACACTGCACAATGTGTAGTACACAGTGACTACACCTCAGCCACTCTACTGGCTTTGAATTTCCTTTCTAGTCCCTAGGACTGAGCTCTTGACACATTCTTATTTGGAGATTTTCTAGCCCTAAAATCTTAAACATAATCTGTGTGCAGAGAAAGACTAGCTGTTTCCTGATGTCCTCCTAAATCCCCATCCTACACACATCCAACTGCCTGTACAACATTGCTTTCTTTTAAAAACATTTTTAAAATTCATTTGTTATTCTATGGATATGAGCGTTTTTGTCTGAATGTATGTCTGCACACCACATGAGTGCCTGGTACCTGAGGAGGCCAAAAGAGGGTGTTGCATCCCCTACAGCTGGAGTTACAGATAGTTGTGAGCTGCCATGGGAGTGCCAGGAACCTAACCCAGGTTCTCAGAACAGCCAATGCTCTTAACTAATAAGCCATCTCTAGACACACACACACACACACACACACACACACACACACACACACACACACACACACACACACACACGTCAACCTGAATGACTTTCCAACAGTTCTAAAATAGCCCTTCTCAGCTGTTCTCTAAATCGAACTCTGCCTTCTGACTTCCCTATTTCTGTGAATGGTGTCACAGTCACGCAGGTCTGAAACCTCAGTGTCACCTGAACTTCTCAGATATTTCCTTCACTCTCACACATCTCTCCCTGCTCTGCATCCTCATTGGGGCAGCTGTGGTTCAAGAGAACAAGAGGTTCTCACACATCAACTCTGGCAGCTCCTCTCACTCCAACACTCAACTGTCTCGGAGATAATTGCAGACATCAAGTATGACACATTCTAACATACCAAAATAAATCCATTAGTGGCTATTTTAAAGGTCAACAGCATCACTGTAAGAACAAACTCAGAGCTATTAAGTCATCAATGGCAAAAATAGGGAGGGCTGTACTTCATAAACCTTTGCACATGTATTCTTGTTTCAGTAAATGTACTCTGAAATAACTTTACAGGGCTGACGTAAGCCTTTAAATTTATTTAGGCTTTACTGAGCTTCTACAGTGGCTTAGTTCATTCCTCATTAAACTGGGAGCTCCAATATGGCTTCTCTGAAATCTTCCCAGAGCCCAATTCAGGACATGGCATACCATGAGCCTTCACTGAGCATTTAAGGCATGTTTGCTTGTTTTGAGACAAGGTCTTACTCTACAGTCCAGGCTAGTCTCAAACTCACTGTCATCCTCCTGCCTCAGCCTCCCAGGTGCTGCTATTACACCGGTGAGCCCCCATGATTAACTTAATATACTTGAAATTTCTAATTTCATATCCTTCTTATGCTGCCTCACATTTTAGTGTTGTGAGACACGAAATAGTTCTCTCCTTTATAAGTAAATTTCTTCTCATCATCCAGAATCCTAAAAATATGCATATTTAGAGCATATAAATTCACCTTTTTATTTTGCCTTCCCCCAAACCACTAAAAATTTGGCACTCACAAGCTTTATTGTTGCAGGGACTAGAAAATGTTAGTTTAAAGGCAGAGCGCATCGGTGATGACTTTAGAGTCTTACTACAATAGGTTATAATTACACATTTATAAACCTACAGCTGCTACAGAGACAAAAGAGCAACTTGCTTTTGAAATTGTGATTTGTAATTCATATTATCAGTAGAAATTTGCATAGAAACAAAGTGGTGTTCAGGCAATGATGTGCTGCCGTGCCTTTTATTATACAACTCTTATTTTGGACAGTTTTGTTTTTCTATAATATTTAAGCATCTAATTTATTTTAGACTTACCAGTGTAATTCTGAATTGACTCTGAGAGCTTTTTATTTTGGGCAGTTGACACCACTGGAAGAGACTTTGTCTTGGCTGAAGAGATCCTCTCTGACAGAGACTTAACAGGCCCACCTTCCTTGATAGGTGGGTAGGCAGCTGTGGAGGATTTGCTGGCTGAAAAACTGTGCATTATATTTTCCCAGTCATCGTCATCATCATCATCAAAGTCATCAATGTTAAAATTATCAATATCATAGGAAGCCTGGACTTCTCTCTCTAAGTTATTTACTGAAGCAGCATGTTTATTCTGATCTTTCACAGCGGTGCTTGTGAGAACATTTCCTGGGAAATAAGTGCTTTCGTTTCTTTTTTCTATCCTTAGTGTTTCAGCCCAGTTGCTACTTACAAAGGACTTCTGTAAATGGGAATTCAATAACGGCCTTTCAAGGAGATTCTTCGTGGTGGCTGAGAATCCTGTCTTCCCTGGAGTGGTGGTTGGTAAGCATTCCTCAGTGGAAAGGGAATGTGAGGGAAAGGATGGAGAATTTAACTCTTTACTAGGATGCCCCACAGGGCAGGAATTACTCTGCACAGTGTTACCATGTGAGTCAGGCCTGCATCTCCACAGTGAACTCAGAAGACTGACATCTTTTCCATTAAAACCAGCTTCGGCCAAAAGCTCCCTTCTGAAGAAAGAGAACATATTAAATGTAAATAGTTTGCTATAGTAGCTGTGAAGTTTACTTTCATTTTTTAACCCCAACAGAAACTCTAGAAAAAAATAATCTTTTTCCCAGTCTCAAAAATTTGAATGTAAATCTTAAACAAATGGTTTGAAAATTAAATAAGTTTAAAACTTAGTGATGGGACTATTATCCTTATGTTTAGGCCAGAAAGCATGGATGTTCTGCTTGTCTCTTTACTTGGAGTAGTGGAACTGCAATCAGATATCTTCCAGAAGGACAATCAAAATACCTTATGTTTCGCTGTTGAAGCAGCTCGTTCCCACAATTCAAAGCTTTCAGTTCATCAATAGGAACAGTATCAACTAATTTACAGATGTGCTCCATCACACGAATAAGCTGCTGCTGCACACTCATCTGTTTGTCTATGAAGCAATTATAAATAAAGAATGAGGTTGAAACCCAAGAACCCCAAAATGCCAGGGAAGCACTCTGCTGGTGTGCTGCCTCACAAGCCACCCCCAATTTCTTGATTAAGCCACACAACTAAGAGATATGATTTCCAATGAAGCTGATGTTTCCAATGAAGGAAAGAAAACAAATAATTCAGGGAAGCAATAAAAGCAAAGAAAATGCCCACTCAACTTCACATGATATAAAGGAGAAAATGTCAGTTTACATGGGCTCTAGGGAGACAGTATTCTCTGGAGGCAAGGAGGTAAGAAAGGGAAAAAAAAATGCTCAGAGAAGAAAAATGAGAGCACATGGCTGCAGATGAGAAACAGTCAGCTGACAGGCTTGAGGGACAGGAAGGAGACAAGAGGGAAAATCAGGGCTATACAAAAACTGTGTGGAGACAACCGTGTGCATGAGAAAGACACAGGAAGTGAGGATGTCTGCTGGTAACTATGGGGAAAAGGACATGGCTATGAGGTGTTGAACAGAGAGCTGCTGAATTCCTGTCGTTCTGGTTCTCTATGAAGGAGCCTCAGTCTGTAAAGAAGAGATTTCACAATGGTCTGAAAAACTTGAAGCCAAGGCAGGATCAGAAATACCAGTACCTAGACAGTGGCAAATTTAGATTTAGACTGTCTAGATTTCCCTACTAGACAGACTACATCCCATCTCAGACTACAAGGAAAACTCTGGGCAAGGCCTCAAAGGAAAGTGAAGACAGACACTGTTCTGATTTAAAAAAAAAAAAAAAAAAAAAGTGATTGTCAAAAGCTACAAACTAGTGACCTTGTTGTTGACTCAAGGCAAAAATCTAGAATACATTATCAAAATGCTGCTTTGTAGCTCTACAAGAGGAAACAATTATGGAGTTAGGAGGAGATCATAAAAACAAAACAGCATCTTAATGCTCCTCTTTGGAAGGATTACTAGACTCGCAGGTAACAACAGCTATTTCCTGATGGCCTACAGTACACCTTGGAATCTAACAGCTATTTAGCAAGGCAGGGTGGTGCTGCATGCCTACGATCTCAGGTCTCAGGAAACAGAAGCAGGACTATGAGTTAGAAGCTGCTTAGGCTATAGTGTGAGGCCCTAACACCCCATCCCTTCATTCTTCGTGCCTTAGACAGTAATATTTCTGGAGTCCTATAACCTAGTCTTTTATAATTCCATAGAGAAGGAAGAGAAATATCTTGAAGAAAGGTTCATAACTAGGTGATGATTGACTGATGTCAGTTAAGAGGGAAGTCTCTTGTGACACTGAAGACCTCTGCCCACATCCTTACACTTGCAGCATTATAATAGGAAAACTTAAGAGATGAAGAAAGAGGCTAATACCATGGTTATCAGGGTGAATTCAAGAGTCTCTATGCTGCTGGTTCAAATTCTAACTCTGCTGCTGCCTTAATTCTACAATCATCCAATTATTAATTCTTCTGTACCTTAATTTCCTTATTTCTATGGTAAGAAATAAGGCACTCAAGAGGGAGAGACAGGCAGCTCTGAGTATGAGGCCAGCCTCATCTACATAGCGAGACCCGTGTCAAAACAACCTGAGAAAATTTTCCTATTTTGCTGAAAAGCAAGAGATATATGAGAAAATTAAGTGTGTGTGTGTGTGTGTGTGTGTGTGTGTGTGTGTGTGTGTGTGTTTCTAACATCCAAATTGCAAAGGTTCTCGATATAGTAAGAGAGGAAAAAAAATAAAAAATACTACTAGGAAAAACTTCCCAAATGAAAACACATAGCTGGGCGGTGGTGGTGGTGGTGGTGTGTGGTGGTGGTGGTGGTGGTGGTGCACGCCTTTAACCCAACACTCGGGAGGCAGAGGCAGGAGGATCTCTGTAAGTTTGAGGCCAGCCTGGGCTACTGAGTGAGTTCCAGGACAGCCAGGGCTTTTACCCAGAGAAACCCTTTCTCCAAAAAAAAAAAAAAAACCCAACAACAAAAACAGAAAAGAAGGAGGAGGAGGAAGAGGAAGAGGAGGAGGAGGAGGAGGAGGAGGAGGAAGAAGAAGAAGAAGAAGAAGAAGAAGAAGAAGAAGAAGAAGAAGAAGAAGAAGAAGAAGAAAGAAAGAAAGAAAGAAAGAGAGGGAGAAAACACACATTGAAGAAAGAAAACACACATTTCTGGCCTGAGTGTCTAGGAAGCTGAAACAAAGGTGTTCCATCAAATGACTATTGGTTTTAAAGTCTAGTGTTTATACTAGATACTTGGACAGAAGGAAAAAACAAAAGTGAGAATCAGAAAGAACTGAAACAGGATTAGAGATACAGATAAATGGTAGAGCACAGAGGCCCTGGGTTAAATGCCCAGCATTAAAGGAAGAGAAAAAAGGAACAATTTAACAGGAAAAAAAGGTATTAACTTAAAATGGACACCCAGACCCAGATCAGATATATAAAAGAGAGGAGCTGAATGATCCACAAAATTCAATGTGGCTGTAAAGAGGACTCAAAAGATGTGTGTGTGAAATCCAACATCCTTCATGATAAAGGTCCTGGAGAAATCAGGGATAACAGGAACATACCTCAACATAATAAAAGCAATATACAGCAAGCCAACAGCCAACATCAAATTAAATGGAGAGAAACTCAATGCAATTCCTCTAAAATCAGGTACAAGACAAGGCTGTCCACTCTCTCCATACCTCTTCAATATTGTCCTTGAAGTTCTAGCTAGAGCAATAAGACAACAAAAGGAGATCAAGGGAATACAAATCGGAAAGGAAGAAGTCAAACTCTCACTATTTGCAGATGATATGATAGTCTACATAAGTGACCCGAAAAACTCAACCAGGGAACTCCTACAGCTGATAAACACCTTCAGCAAAGTGGCAGGATACAAGATTAACTCAAAAAAATCTGTAGCCCTACTATATATAGATGACACATTGGTGGAGAAAGAAATCAGAGAAGCATCACCCTTTAAATTGCCACAAACAACATAAAATACCTTGGAGTAACACTAACCAAAAAAGTGAAAGACCTGTACCGTAAGAATTTTGAGTCTCTAAAGAAAGAAATTAAAGAAGAGACCAGAAAATGGAAAGATCTCCCATGCTCTTGGATAGGTAGGATCAACATAGTAAAAATGGCAATCTTGCCAAAAGCAATCTACAGATTCAATGCAATCCCCATCAAAATCCCAACACAATTCTTCACAGACCTTGAAAGAACAATTCTCAACTTTATATGGAGAAACAAAAGACCCAGGATAGCCAAATCATCCCTATACAATAAAGGAACTTCTGGAGGCATCACCATCCCTGACTTCAAGCTCTATTACAGAGCTATAGTCCTGAAAACAGCTTGGTATTGGCACAAAAATAGACTGGTAGACCAATGGAATAGAATTGAAAACCCTGATATTACCCCACACACCTATGAACACCTGATTTTTGACAAACAATCCAAATTTATATGATAAAACAAAGAGAACATCTTCAACAAATGGTGCTGGCATAACTGGGTGCAGACATGTAGAAGACTGCAGTTAGACCGAAGCCTATCGCCTTGCACAAAACTTAAGTCAAAATGGATCAAAGATCTCAACATAAATCCAGCTATACTGAACCTATTAGAAGACAAAGTGGGAAATAACCTTGAATTAATCGGTACAGGAGACTGCTTCCTGAACATTATACCAGTAGCACAGACACTGAGGTCAACAATTGATAAATGGGACCTCCTGAAACTGAGAAGCTTCTGCAAGGCAAAGGAGACAGTCAGAAGACAAAACGGCAGCCCACAGACTGGGAAAAGACATTCACCAACCCCACATCTGACAGAGGGCTGATCTCCAAAATATACAAAGAACTCAAGAAGCTAGTCCCCCAAACACCAAACAACCCAATTAAAAAGTGGGGTACAGAACTAAATAGACAATTCTCAATAGAGGAATCTAAAATGGCTCAAAGACACATGAGAAAGTGTTCAACATCCTTATTCATCAGGGAAATGCAAATCAAAACAACTTTGAGATACTATCTTACTCCTGTCAGAATGGCTAAAATCAAAAATACCAATGACAGTTTATGCTGGAGAGGATGCGGAGAAAGAGGAACACTCCTCCACTGCTGGTGGGAGTGCCAACTTGTACAGCCACTGTGGAAATCAGTATGGTGACTCCTCAAGAAAATGGGAATGAATCTACCACAAGATCCAGCAATTCCACTCTTAGGCATATACCCAAAAGAAGCACATTCATACAACAAGGACATATGTTCAACCATGTTCATAGCAGCATTATTTGTAATAGCCAGAAACTGGAAGCAGCCTAGATGCCCCTCAACCGAAGAATGGATAGAGAAATTGTGGTACATTTACACAATGGAGTACTACTCAGCAGAAAAAAACAATGGAATCTTGAAATTTGCAGGAAAATGGATGGAACTCGAAGAAACCATTCTGAGCGAGGTAACCCAATCACAAAAAGACAAACATGATATGTACTCACTCATATGTGGACCTGCTTTATGATACACAGTAGTGACCATGCTTTATCAGAGCTGTTTTTAATGATGTTGTTCAGAATGGTTTCCTCCCAGATGATGACTGAGAAACTAATTAAAAAAAAAAAAAATGGTGCCAAGTACCACAAGAGTAACAGAACAGTGCTGTCTTCAGGGATTTTGTTTTTTACTTTTTTGTTGTTGTTGTTTGTTTGTTTTTTTGTTTTTGTTTGTTTTTTTGTTTTTTTAAAATGGAGTGTGCTGGATGTCTCTACAATTTTGTTCAAAGGACTACAGAACCTGGAAAAGCTGTTGCTGCTATTGATGCATAACATATTGCCATTATTGCTCTTTTTATATAAATATAAATATATACATATATATATAAGCAAATTGAAACTCATATATGTGATGAATCCAAGGTACTTCAGTTAGTGCTCACCTGTGCATGCAAATTTGATTTCATCTTTAGTAAGTAGTAAAGTTATATGCTTGCCAAAAAAAAAAAATAAGTGACACACTGGAAGACAAATGTCACACAATTTCAATTTTATGTATAACCTAGAAATGATGACCTTATGGGAACAGAGAGCAGAATTATGGCTATTAGGCTTCAATGTGGGACTTTTAACAATGGGGAAACGATTGGTTTAAGGATATAAAACTGCAGTTGGACAAGAGGCATAGATTCTGTGAAGTCTTGAGGTCTACTGAGAGCATGATAAATATGGTTAATAACAATATGCTATATTTTAAAAGTTGTGAGATAGTATACTTTAAGTGTCCTCAAACCAAAAATGATGAATATGTGTGATATAACATGTTAATTGGTTTAATTTAGCCATGCCATTGTGAACATACTGTATTCTGTATCATAATTATGCATGACTTTATTTATGAACTAAATAAATGAATGAAAAAAAAAAAGATGTGTGTGTGTGTAAAACTTATAGAACTTTCTGAAATTTCAGTACTCAAGAAGCCAAGGCAGGGGAACTGCCAATGAGTTCAAAGCCTGCCTGGGCTACATAACAAGACCCTGTCTCAAAACAAACAAACAAACTAAAACCAACAAAATTTCTAGGGGCTTTAAATTCACCTAACAAGGATTAAATTTACAGAGAGGCAAATTTTGGCTCTACCTGTAACATGAGTCAACAAGCAGCATTTTCAAAACAGAATGAGCCTTTTGAGATGTTGCGTTCAGGAAATGCTCAAGGAAACACTAGCTAACAAATGAAGTAGGATGATTTATGCTATCAGAACAAAGGATACATACAGTACATATACCATTTTATACTAAGCAGCTACAGTATGCAAATACAATTATTTTATTTACAGAACTGAAAACATATGCTTTTTTATACCGTCACAGTCTGTATTGGTTCCTGGATCAGGCTCCTTTGCAGGCATTTCCTCTGGTTTTGACAAAAGATCTTTTGAGGTGTTAAGAATGTCTTTCTCTTTGTCAGAGTCATCAAGATCCTTTAGCATACTACAAGAAAAAAAAAGTTAAATCAATCATGCTATAGATAAAATGAATGCAGCTCTGTCTCCCACTCTTTTACAATAAATATGTAAACAGATAAAGGAAAGGTTTCCTTTTCTTGTGTTTGTTTTGAGACAGGGTCAAGGAGCACAGGATGCCCAGGAACTTGCTATACATGGTCAAGGCTTACTGTCTCCCCTTCCTAGTGCTGAGATTAGAATCTGGATGGGAAACACATTTGTATCTCTCTTTAGCTGACCCTCAAGTCCTCCATCTTCTGGTTCCAAAAGACCCTTTCAACTCCTATCCCCGAGTATATCCTTTCAGTTATACTAGGCTTATGAGCTCTGTGTTGTCTAGGGTGACAGATTTTGCTCTCTCAATTTGGAAGAACCCACTGTCCCAAGCTCTCTGTATCCAAACTATACATGTTCTTAGAGTCCCACACATTACTTCACTGCTGTCCCCAGAAAGTAGTTACTCATGACACCGTTTTCTGAGATTCCAAGCAGCTTTACCTGAACTTTTTGTATTAAGCCAATGTGTATCAAGTGTGCAAGTACACACACACACACACACACACACACACACACACACACACACACATTAGATTCTATATAAATATATTAATTAAAAACCACAGTCTGTTTGATTGGACAGAAAAGTATTTTTAAGCTAGGTGTGGATCACACCTGTAATCTCAGCACTCAGAGTTAGGGGCAGGAGAATGAGGATTTTAGTGCCATTCTTGACTACAAAGATTTTAAGTTGAGATCCTTCCTAAAATGCAAACACAGTGCCGGGAGATGACTCAGTTCATAAATCACCTGCAGTGCAAGCATGAGGACCTAAGTTTATATACGCCTCATACACTGAAGAGGCAGAGAAAAGCAGATCCATAAGGAGTTGCTGGCCATGAGCCGAGCCAAACTGGTGAGAAAGCCTATCTCAAAATTAACAATAAATAAAATACAATAAAGAACCACAATAATAAGAAATAAAGTATGCATAAAATCCAAGCATATATTATACATAATATATCTGAGAAACTTCTATTTCAATTTTATAATATGTGATGGCTTGAATGAAAATGACTCACATAGGCTCATAGGCACTATTAGGAGGTGCGGCCTCGTTGGAGGAAGTGTATCACTGGGGGTGGGCTTTGAGGTTTCAGAAGCTCAAGCCAGGCCCCGTCTTTTTCTCTCTTCCTGCTAACTGTTGATCAGATGTAGAACTCTTCAAGTACCTCCCCATATATCTGCCTGTATGCTGCCATGTGCCCCACCATGGTGATGATGGACTAAACCTCTGAACTATAAAGCTCAATTAAATGTTTCCTATAAATGTTATAGGAGCTGCCTTGGTAATGGTGTCTTCTCAGCAATAAAACCTTAACTATGATATAATGTACAGTTATTCACATTAGGCTGCAACAGAAAAATAGAGAATCAACCTTGTAAGTAATCTTTTCCAACTGCTAAATATCTAAATATTATGCTCTGGATATGAAAGACTTCTGTTTGAACACCTGGTGATGCCCTTTTGAGAAGTTGTAGAAATCTCTGGGACACAGGGCCCAGCTGGCAGATAGAGGCCACCAGAGTGTTGAGAGTTCCATTTTTATATCCTGATCCACCTGCACTTGAGAGTGACCAGCCATAAGCTAGAGCTCCACATGCCTCCTACTTCGATGGACTGTACCCTATGAAACTGTGAGCCAAAGTAAGTCCTTCTTCTTGGACACTGTTTGTCACAGCGATGAGAAAAATAACACGCTAAGCAAAGGAACTCAGGGTAGAAGAACTCAATAAATTAGGAAAGCATAAATTTTAAATGTAGCGACGGGCATTGGTGGTACATGCCTTTAATCCCAGCATTCAGGAGGCAGAGGCAGGTGGATCTATGTGAGGTTGAGGCCAGCCTAGTCTACAGAGGACAAGCCCCAAAACAATATAGAGAAACCCTGCCTCAAAAAACCAAGATAGATAGATAGATAGATAGATAGATAGATAGATAGATAGATAGATAGAAAGAATTTAAATGTAGCAATATGGAGAATAATGTTAAAAGAATCAGAGTCTGGGCCAGGTGTTAGTGGCACACACCTTTAATCCCAGCACTCGGGAGGCAGAGGCAGGCGGATCTCCATTAATTTGGGTCCAGTCTGGTCTACAAAGCTACACAGAGAAACCCTGTCTCAAAAAATCAAAAACACTTCCTTCTCTTCCTAATCCAGATGATATACTACAAGGATCTGTTTCTGTCAAAATAGTGACTTAAACAGGGCTGGAGAGATGGCCTAGCTGTTAATAGCACCAGTTGCTCTTCCAGGGAACTGGGTTCAATTCCCAGCACCCACACAGCAGTTCACAACTCTCTGAAACTCCAGTTTCAAGGGATCTGGCATCCTCACACAAACATTCATGCAGGCAAAATATCAATTCACATAAAATATAAATGAATGAATTATAAAAAAAAAGTGACTAAATAATATAGTAGTAGATATCCCATACTTAACTGGACTGACATCTGGATCAGTCAGTTCTCCTGCCTTAAGTCTCTGGAGTAGGAGGTCTTTCAAATGTGACTGGTAAAATAAAACAATAATCCCTCTTCACCCCAATTATGGTAGTTCTCACCTGTAATCCTGACACTTGGGAGACTAAGGCAGGATGATCCTGGATTCAAGGCCAGCATGAATTACACAGTAAGAGTTTTGTTGTTGTTGTTTGTCTTTGAGACAGAGTCTCACTTTGTAGACCAGGCTGGCCTCAAATTCAGAGATCTGTCTGCACTGCCTCCCCAGTGCTGGAACTAAAGGCTCAAGCTACCAAGCCCAGCTAAGAATGGTTTCTAAACAACCAATAAATAAATAACAATGTTTGGATGCTTTTATTTGAATACAAAATAAACCATAGAAGCACAAAGAATACTTACATAGAAATGATATTGTATAACTAAACTACATTACTTAAGGCATCTTAGAAACAAACAAGAATCTTTATTATTAACTATTTTACCTGCAGCATTTTGAAGAGGAAGAAGCTGCAGAAATAATTTCTTCTTCTGGAGAAGGTGGAACAAAGTCTACATCATAATCATCATCATCATCATATAGCGCTTTCTCAGTTGACTGTAATTTAACTTCACCTACATGGTTCTTCTTTTCACTATTATCTAAAGAAAAATAGTTGGTAAACACAGATTATTTGAATAATTAATGAGACAGAAGAGGCACAAGCTCTTATGAGTGAGTGCTTTTTTGGGCAAGTCATAAACAATCAGAACATTTTGTATGGGAGTCTCCTGCAGGTTAATGTTGGCTGACTTCTTCACGAGAAGTGAATCAACTGGAAGAAGTACAAAGCTGGACTAAAGCCAGAGATTTGCTCAGGGAATTCAATACCTATATCATGTTTTGCTTCTTCTGTTTCCTGCTCATGTTTAAAAAAGAGCAATGTGCAGCAGGTTAAGTCTAACAGCACAAACACTTGGGTTTGCTTTGTTTCTGTTTGCTTGTTTCCAGACAAGGACCTGCTGCACAGCCTGGACTTTTGGACTGTTTATCTTGCTGCCTCCACCTCCTGATCCAAGATCACAGGTGTGCCCCAGAGCGGGTACACACACTGCTGCTACACAGATAAACCACCTCTGTCACAGAGTTGTCTCAGCTACATAAACATATCTCTGGTGCTCCATGGTTTTGCCTTTACCATCCACCTGTATTCTCTTAAGAAACAGCAACACAATAGGTTAAACTACAGTTATGCTGTTTTGTTTTTTTTTTTAAATCAATCCCTTTTCAGCCCTCTCTCATTGTGTAACAATTTTAACAGAACTGAGTGTTTAAAATTTTAGTCTCAGGATGTGGCATGTACCTGTGATCTAAGCTACTAAGGAGGCTGAGGCAGAAGAATGGTCTGTAATTCTAGCTACCCAGACACTAGGCATGCACGTGGCACACAGATACACATATAGGCAAAAGACCCATACACATGAAATTTAAAGAAAAAAAAAATAAAGATGAACCAGGACCAGTGAAATGATTAGTGGATTGAATCATTGATCCTCAAGCCTGATAAGCTGAGCTTCAAACTCAAGAGTAGATGGAGAGGATGGATTGCAAAGTTGCCCTCTTGACTTCCAGTGCCCCCCTCCCCCAATACACATAATAAATAAAAGAGTTATTCAGGAAATGTGTTTAAAAACATTTTTTCAATTTTATGTATGAGTGATGGGTTTTGATCTTATGTATGCATTTCTTTATTTTTGAGGTAAAATCTCAAAATATATGTAGCTTTAGCTGTCCTAGAACTTACAGAGATAAGCTTGCCTCTGCCTCCTGAGTTCTGGGATTAAAGGTAAATGCAACTATGCCTGGTGGTGTATGAGTGCTCTGCTGGCATGTATATGCACCATGTGCATTTGCCCTCAGAGGTCAAAAGAAGGAATCAGATTTCCTGGAACTGGAGTTATGGATGGTTGTAAGCCACCATGTGGATGCTGGGAACTAAACCCAGGTCCTCTGCAAAACAACAAATGCCCTTAACTAATTAGCCATCTCCACAGCTCCCACAAAACATCTTGAATATGTTTCATAATATAGCCACACACCACATGACTGACATTCCTGCCAACAACCAACCACCTACAAGACAATGGTCTCCTAAGTTAAGATATAGCTAAAATACTCCTATTATATCACAGTGTCACACCTGAGTCTTCTGTTTCTAGTAATACAGTTACTTACAGTAAATAATACTCGACATAATGATACTGGTGTATATTTTTACTAATGTATTCCATCTACTGTAGAAGAGTCTCATACAGGCCCTTCAAGAGGTATTCTAAACCAGGTGTAGTGGCATCTAGGAGACAGAGGCAAGTGAATCTTTCTAAGTTCCTGGTCAGACAATATAGTAAGGCAATATAGTAAGACCTGCCTCAAACAAAAGAACAAGTGTTAATCTGTAAGAATGCACAGGAGGGTGCCGGGCGGTGGTAGCATAAGCCTTTAATTCTAGCACTTTGGAGGTAAGTGGACTTCTGTGAGTTCAAGGTCAGCCTGGTCTACAGAGCAAGTTCCAAGACAGCCAGGGCTATGTCAAAAGAAACAAAAAACAAAAAGGAATGCAGAGGAGAGCTCAGTGTGGTGGTACATACCATCAAACCCAGCACAGCAGAGGCAGAGGCAGAGAGAGAGAGGCAGATAGAGGCAGACAGGCAAAGAGAGAGGCAGAGAGAGAGGCAGAGAGGAGGCAGAGAGAGGCAGAGAGAGACAGAGGCAGAGGCAGATGGAGTTTTGTGAGGCAGAGGCCAGCTGGTCTCATGCTCCTGACCCTATGTTACACTAATGTTTAAGTTCATATCTTGGTTTTACAGAACATCAATAAAGAAATGAAAGGTGAAAGGAAGGAGAGAAGGATAGGGAAGGGAAGGAGTGAGGGAGGAAAAGGAAAGGGAAAGGAAGAAAGGAAAAGAAAAGGGTGAACTTGGTTTGGTAGCTTATAATCTTAATTTCAGCATTCAGGAGACTGAGACAGGAGTATCAAGAATTTAAGAGCAGGGGACGGAGAGATATTGTAGCACATTAAAAGCACTTGCTACTCATGCAGAGGACCTGGGTTGGGTTCCCAGCACCCATAATATGGTTTTTAACCATATGTAACTCCAATTCCAAGAGATCTGATGCCCTCTGGTATTTGAAGGTACAAAGCACACACATAATACACACACACACACACACACACACACACACACACACTCAGGTAAAACACTCCTTCAGATACGTATCTCTTAGATATGGCTTCTACTGCTTGATGAAACACCATGACCAAAAGCAACTTATGGCCGGGTGTTGGTGGCGCTAATCCCAGCACTCGGGAGGCAGAGGCAGGTGGATCTCTGTGAGTTCGAGGCCAGCCTGGTCTCCAGAGTGAGTGCCAGGATAGGCTCCAAAGCTACACTGAGAAACCCTGTCTAGAAAAACAAAACAAAACAAAACAAACAAAAAAGCAACTTATAGAGGAAAGGGTTTTTTTCATCTTACAATTTGTTCTCCATTATTCAGATAGTCAGTGAAGGAACTCAGAGAAGGAACCTGGAGGCAAGAATTGTTGCAGAGGCCATGGAACATTGTCTATTAGCTTGCTCATCCTGTTTTTCTTACAGCATCCAGGACCATCAGCCCAGGTTGGGGGCACTGTCTAGTGAGCTGAACCCTCCTAAATCAACTATCAACCAATAAGATGTACTAAAGGCCTGTCTACAGGCCAATCTGGTGGGGGGAATTTTCTCAATTGAGAGTCCCTCTTCCAAATAACTCTAGTTTATGTAAGCTGACATAAAACTAATCAGTACAACATAAAATAAGAAAAACCAAAAAAAAGAGAGAGAGAGAGAGAGAGAAAAAACATTTTGCATGGCTCTATAATCATGTTTTTTATGGTTTAACTGTGACTATAAGAATTAAAGCTTAAAAATTACAATGAACTAAAAGTAATTATTGAGGAAGTGAAAATTTTAATGAATATGCTATAGTCTAATTGCAGTGTTTATAATGTACTGAAATGGCTAGCAACATCCTATGCCTCCACATTCTCTTTCTACTTTCTCAGAGAAGCTTCTAGTTCGACCAGCTCTATTCATGATATGTACTCTATTCAGTACACAAAATTCTTTAAAAAATGTTAATGTTTACGTTTACCGTACCTTTTGTATACTTAGAAATGTTTGGATACTGAACTCCTGGAATTCAGTTGTAGAGAGGGAGGAGTGATGAGCAAAGGGGTCCAGACCATGCTGAGGAAACCCACAGAAACAGCTGACGGAGCAAGTGGGAGCTCATGGACCCCAGACTGACAGCTGGGAAACCAGCACAGGACCAAACCAGGCCCCCTGAACATGGATGTCAGCTGGGAGGCCAGGGCAGTCTATGGAGCCTCTGGCAGTGAAACCAGTATTTATCCCTAGTTCACAAATGGTCTTTGGGAGCCCATTCCCCAAAGACGGATACTCTCTCAGCCCAGATACATGGGGGAGGGCCTAGGCCCTGACCCAAATAATATGACAGGCTTTGATGATCCCCCATGGGAGGCCTCACCCTCCCTGGGGAGTGGGTGGGGATGGGATGGGGGGGGGTTAGTGAGGAGAAAGGGAGCATGAGAAGGAGAGGGAACTGAGATTGGTATGTAAAATGAGATTGTTTTTAATTTAAAATTTTAAAAAGGAAAAAAAAAAGTTTGGATACACAGATATATTCCATGGTGTTACAAACACCTACAGTATTCACAGACGTATGGTTTTGGAGATTCTGAGCAAGAGGCAAGCCATGTAGCTTACGTGTGTAGTAGGCTCTGCCATCTAGGTTAGAGTAAGTTCACTATAATATTTGCAGGATGACATAGCCTAATAACACATTTTTCTCAGAACATATCCTTGTCACTAAGTGATACACGACTGTATTAAGCAGGATGATTAGAGGTTACCATCAATATTTGACATATACTTTAAGGCAGCAAGCCATTAAAAAACTACACATACAGAAAGGCTCACCTCACTTTCCAATCCTATCACTAGGTATCCATTTTAACCTCTGCAGACCTTCCTTCCTTCCTTCCTTCCTTCCTTCCTTCCTTCCTTCCTTCCTTTTGTTTTGTATTGTTTTTCAAGACAGGGTTTCTTTGTGTAGCTTTGTAGACCAGGTTGGCCTCGAACTCACAGAGATCTGCCTGCCTTTGCCTCCTGAATGCTGGGATTAAAGGCATGCGCCACCACGGCCCAGCATCAGAACTCCATTTCTACATGTTTAAATCACAGAGCTAACTCTGGCAGAGCAGATATCAAGACCCCCAAGGACAAAAACTGTTTACTGCTGTTCCCAATGTTGGCTTTCAATTAAAAAGTATTGTAAACATACTGAGATGAAGATGAGATGATGGCTACCTCTTTCAACTTCCAATTCAGTTTCCAAAGACTGACTCTCCTGAGCGTCTTTCTTCACAAGCTCTTCAGAACCAGGGTCACTGTCGATGCAAATCACATCACCGCTTAAGTATTCCGACTCATCCTTCTGATCCTTAGTTAAATCCACTTGTGAGCTTTCAGGGGAAGACAGAGTCAAACCAGCCTTTACCACACTTGCTTTATGAGGTGGTGGTTTAAAAAAGTTTCTGATAGACTTTTTTGGTTTCTGAGCAGTGCTTACTCTTATGACAGGGTTTCTACTCATCGAAACAAATGCATCTGATGCTGAAATATCAAAGTCATCCATATCGGCCCAATCGTTGAGGGAATCTGGTGAAGAACTAAATTCTAATTTCTTGAAAACAGAAATGTGGGGTTTCTTTACAGCTGGGGTTTTGGGGGCAGTACATAAAACTTCCTGAGGAATCTGTACCAAGTCCAGCTGTGATGGTTTGGTCCCCTTGGTCTGCTGTTCTCCCAGAGAATTTTTAAAGAAGCCATCAATCCCAGGCTGCTGCTTTGGTGTGTGGAGTAGAGGAGACTCAGTGGATGGAAAGGCCTCAGACACAATCACATCTTTATCACTTAATGCAGGTGTTTTTACCACTGGCACGCTAGTTACAGACACATCACCCTCTGACGTTTTCTTTTTAAAAGTAAAACCTCTGAAAAATAATGGAAAAACTGAAATTAGATGAATTCATTTGTTTCTGATGCTGGGGACTGAACCCAGGGCCTCATTTATGCTAAGTACGTGTTCTAACATAAGTTGCACTCCCAGCCCCCGATAGAACCACTTCCATTTTAACAAACTCACTCACCTATAAAACATATTTTCAAACACAAGCTACATTAGTTTTATTACAAATGAGCACAGAATCCATCTCCCTCTGTGGCTTTAAAATTTTACCAGGTAACAAATACATCTGGTTGCTCTGAACCTTCCCATTCATAGGCTAATTACTGGGTTTGAGAGTTCCTAGGCCAGTCCCACACTATTTCTCAGGCTGGCAGTCCTTAATAGAACCTTCAAAAGGAAGAGACAGAAGTGTGTGAAAAAAGGATGTGGCTTTTGCCACTCTGATAAAATATATTCAAAGAGAAAAGAAAGAGAGAGAAAGAGAGACAGAGAGACAGGGACAGAGACAGAGAAACTGCTGAGATCTAGAGGATAAAAAGGAGACAGGAGTCCTGGCTATTTGAATTAATGACATGAAGGTCAATAGTGACTTTAAAGCAACTTTAAAGTCAAGCGTCTGGATCAGTGCTTGCAACCTAAGGGCATAACCAAACACAAATTATTATTAGGCACCATTAGGAACTTGGGGTATAGCTTGCAGAAAACAGCAGAAGTAGATGGGCTGTGTCCCTACAAAGTCTGGCAGAGCATATGAGATTATGTTAAAGTATAATAACTGTTCAAATTCACAAGAAAATTCATTACTTGTTTATCCAACTTTGCTGAAAAAGTAAGTATGTGCGAGGAACTGTGTAAAGCTGCAAAGCAATCACTACCTACATCTGCTAGAACATGCCCTACTATTAATTAGCAAAGTGGGAAAACCACTGAGCCCCTCATTTCCTCTATAAAATGAAAAAGCTAAAAGAAACAGGGTGTGGTGCTAATCCTAGCACATCCAAGGCTGAGGCAGGACTGCTGCCAGTGTGAGATGAGCTAGCATGAACTACAGTAAGTTCTAGGCCAGTGCGAGCTACAGATGGGATCCTATCTCAGACAGAGCTCAAAGACAAGAGCTCCATTTGTAGGACACCTGTGTTATCATCTACATGCTAATGAATATACTTACGAAGATTTTGGTTTCGAAAGGTCGAATTTATTATTAAGTTTTCTGGCTGAGTGACGCTGCAGTTGCTCCTGTAGGTTGTTCAGAGGAACAGCAGCCATGGTCTAAAAAGGAAGAGGGCAACCATTAGTGGAGTTAGGTAATTTGTACCATTCAGGATATTTATTGAGGAGGTAAAGGACTTGACTCAAACAGCTACTGTTCCAAATGTGCCCATTTTTATTGCTTGTTTTATCCCCCCCCTCCAGATTACTTTAACATTTACATCTGGTGACATTTAAAACACATAATTTTGGGGGGGGGGGCTGGAGAGATGGCTCAGAGGTTAAGAGCACTGGTTGCTCTTCCAGAGGTCCTGAGTTCAATTCCCAGCAACCACATGGTGGCTCACAACCATCTGTTATGAGATCTGGTGCCCTCTTCTGGTGTGCAGATAGACATGGAAGCACAATGTTGTATACAAAATAAATAAAATCTTTAAAAAAAAAAAAACACAATTTTTAACCAGCCGAAGATTTACTTGAATAACAAAATGGCCTGGTTTCCCCCTTTCCTCAACAGACACTAAAAACTAAAATCAGCAATGATTAGGAAAGGGCTTGTAGAAAAATGGGACCTAGACTAGACTTGGAGGATAAATGGGTGGACAGAAGTGTGTGTATGGGGTGGGTGGGTGGGGTGATCAAAGCAAATTTGAAACTCAGAGAACACCCAGTAAGTGAATTCTCTGTGCAAAGATAAAAATCTGGTCAAGATAAAAGAGCACCTGTAATGAGTACAAAGGTTGACCAGCAAGAGAGCATCCTGCATAATCATCTGGCTCCCCCAGAACAGTGTGCCACACCCATTTATGTCCCTTGTATAACAAGTTGTTGCACTGCTTAGCTTTCACCCAGATAAAGCACAGCTCAAACCACCTTGAAATCACTGAACTAAAGAAAGACAATGGTCACAGCACTTGGGAGGCAGAGGCAGGTGGATCTCTGTGAGTTCGAGACCAGCCTGGTCTACAAGAGCTAGTTCCAGGACAACCTCCAAAGCTACAGAGAAACCCTGTCTCGGGGGGTGGGGGTGAGGGTGGGGGTAGGGTGGTAATCTAAAAGTTTTTTTTAAAAAAAAGTATTCCAGATAAGTTATAACCCCCTTTCCCACTCTATCTGGATTTAAAACAAATTTTACTATGTGTGCAGGTGTGTGTGTGTGTGTGCAGGTGTGCACGATGGAGAGGCACACTTGCCACATTGTACATACGGAGGCCAGAGGACAACTTTCTGCAGCCTTTTTTCCTTCCACCTCTATGTGCATTCCAGGGATCAAACCTGGCCCTGGGCTTGCAGAGCAAGCACCTTTACCCACTGAACCACTTTACAGGTCCTTCTGCTTTGTCCTGATACAAGGTGTGGTGTTTTAACTAAGAATGGCTCTCATAGGCTTAGGAGGCATGGCCTTGTTGGAGGAAATATGTCACTGGCAGTAGGCTTTGAGGCTTCAGAAGCTCAAGCCAGGTCTAGTCTCTTTCTCTGTCTGTCTGTCTCTCTTCCTGCTGCCTGTGGATCCAGATGTATAACTCTCAACTGCTTTTCCAACATCATGTCTTTATCTGTGTGCTGCATGTTCCCCACCATGATGACAATGAACTAAGCCTCTGAAACCTAAGAAAGCCCCCAATTAAATGCTTTCTTTTTACAAGAGTTGCTATGGTTATGGTGTTTCTTCGTAGCAACAGAACAATGACTAAGACAGAAATGTTTGTGGTTTTATAAGGGATAGTTCTATCATGTTAGGCATAATAATAACCTTATTAAATATACAATACATTTTGCGATTGTATGTGGGATAATTATATCATGTTAGGTGTAATTATGACCTGGTTATTGTTTTCATTTGGAAATTAAACATGACATAAGGAGATATGATTGTGTCAAGTTGACAAGGAGTAGGTTACTCTTGGTTGTCAACTTGAATACATATGGAATGAACTAAAACCCAAATGGCTAGGCACACCTGTGAAGGATTTTTTTTTTCCTTAATTGAATCATTTGAAGTGGAAGACCCGCTTTTAATTTGAATCTTTGAGATGGGAAGATACACCTTAAAGCGGAACCACACCTTCTGCTGGAAGCCTATATAAAAGACATGAAGTGTCTGCTGTTTGCTTGCTCTCACTGGCAAGCCCATTCCTTCACTGGCATTAAAGTCTACTTCTTCAGGAGTCTGGTGTTTACTGACGCCTAGCTGAGACATCCAGCCTTATGGACTGAACAACTACTGGATTTCTGGACCTTCTGCTGATAGGTAGCCATTGCTGGGTTAGCTGGACCACAGCATGTCAGTCATTCTACTAAATCTCCTTTACATATACATATACATTCATTCCATAAGTTCTGTTCCTCTAGAGAACCCTGACAGCCTAGGCTGTCCTCAAACTCATGAAACTCCTGTGTCCAATGCTAGGATTATAGGCACATGCTACCATACCCAGTTTACCATTCTATTTTTATAATATATTTATATTTTATACCATATATAAATACATATACAAAATATAAATACATATGTATATATATATCATATATATTTGGTGGAAGGATTAACAATATTAGGTCACACTACACTGTTCTAGAAGCTCACTTCTGAAAATGATGATATTTAAATTGAGTCATACTTTCTTAATTCAGTAACTGGGATTGCCTTATTAGATTCAAAATCAGGGCTGGGGATACTGTTTAATGAGTAAAATATTTGCCACATACTTGTGAGGACCTGAGTTTGACACTAAAATCCATGTATAGTGCCTATCTGTAATCTTGGTGCAAAGACAGGAGAATCTCTGGAAGCTTGAGAGCCATCTGGCCTGGCGTATACAATAGACAACAAGGAAGAGATTTTTTCTCAAACAAGGGAGAAGCAAGAACTGACATCAAAAGCTGTTCTCTGGCTGTCACATGCACTGCAGTGAGCATACACCTGCATGTGCACATGCATGCACACACCAACACACACACACACACACACACACACACACACACACACACACACACACACACACTCTCTCTCTCCCTCTCTCTCTCTCTCTCTCTCTCTCTCAATGAAGGGGTGGGGTATTCTAAACAATGAATCCTTCCTCACGTCTCTAAGTGACTACTTATTTTCCAAGAATCAGTCAGTATGAAGGCATAAATTAAACATACTCAGTATGCTTCAGTCCAATATAGTATGTGGCATTTCAGAAACATTACAAATGTCAATGTGTTTCATGCTTGGCTAGTGGAACCCATTTCAGATTAATACTTATAACAATCACAAGTACACCAATTTGGAAAGTGATAAAAATGTCCTTTACACAGAAAAAGAAAAGCTATGACAACTTATGCTACATAGTGAGACACAATTTCGAAAAGAAACAAAGTAATAGTAGCAAGCCAAACAAACTGGAAAACCATATCCAAGCCAGGCATTGTGTCTCACACCTGTAATTCCAGCAGCTGGAGGATCGGAGTTTGAGCCCAGCCTCCAGTATATAGCTCAAAGTCAGTATGGTCTACACCTATTCCAAAAAACAAATGATGAAAAGAATAGATGATTAAAGGAATCTAATTTGACTAAAATGTCTTGACTAAATAAGATTTCAGATCAGAAATTGAGGGAGCCTATATTTTTTATCAACCAAATCATGATATTCAGGAGTAGTCTTTTTTTTTTGGGGGGGGGGGGCTGAGGAATGAATTTAGGGCTCCACACACTGTAGGCAAGTGTTCTATCACTAAGATACATTTTTATCCCTTTAAAAACTTTTGAGACAGGGTCACACTAAGTTTTCCAGGCTGACCTTGAAACCAAGATCCTCTTATCTTTTTTTTTTTTTTGGTTTTTTCGAGACAGGGTTTCTCTGTGTAGCTTTGGAGCCTATCCTGGCACTCGCTCTGGAGACCAGGCTGGCCTCGAACTCAGAGATCCACCTGCCTCTGCCTCCCGAGCGCTGGGATTAAAGGCATGCGCCACCAACGCCCGGCCAAGATCCTCTTATCTTAAACCTCCCCAGTAACTGGACTACAGGTCAATGCTACCAGCCAGGCTCTAAGAAGTAATCTTATAAAATCAGGCCAATTAAACCAGGCGGTGGTGCCTCACGCCTTTAATCACAGCACTAAAGAGGTAGAGGTAAACGGTTCTCTGAGTTCAAGGCCAGCCTAGTCTACTGAGGGAGTTCCAGGACAGGATTCAAACCTACACAGAGAAATCCTGTCTCAAACAAACAAACAAAAATGAGACAAGCATGGTGGCACAACAGCACATGGGAGGCAGAGACAGTCAGATTTCTGTGACTTTAAGACCAGTCTACACAGTGAGTTCCAGGCCATGTTACACAATCTGTCTTAAAATCAAATCAAATCAAATCATAACGGTAGATTAAATAAATAACCCTTTTCATAACACAGAGACATGACAGAGAAAACAAGTTTTTTGAGGGTGGAGGATACCTTTTCTTACAAGTAATGATGCAATTTTTAGATTTATCAAAGTTAGGACAACTTCTCTTTCTAGGTCAAAGTTTCCTTTTATTCTTTTTGTTGTAACAAGATAGCTATTTCAGAATATCCAGAGATGGACTGCCAAAAAGACTATTCTAAGACACTTGGTACCAAGACACTGTATTTTTCTGCTGAAAGTGGAGGTTTTAGGGAATTGTTCCTGAAAACATAGCCAAGCTCTACAAGCCTCGCCAGGTGACTTGTCAGTGGGGAAAGGTGATCTTCCCTGGAGCAAAAGTGGGAAGCCTCACATATGAACAATCATAACTTCATAAAGCTCAGCTGGGACCTAGAAACAAGGGGCTCTGTCTCTACCAAACCAAACATCAAGCAAGCAACTTCTGAGCAGAAATTTTAGACAGGATCCTCATTAATGTTTTATGTTCTCTTTGATATATATGTATATATACAGTTTATCTTCTGAAAAAGGTAATTGTTATGGCCAAGTCTCGAAGACCCAAAGACCACCAAGGAGACAGACTTCACCAAACTGCAAATGCAAGGCTTTAATGTTTAATTCTACTGGTAGGGACTTCATCCAGGCAGCTGCCGCAGCAGCTACCTAAAGGAAGCAAAGTCCCTTGTCTATTGCCAGAATTTAAAGGAAAAAAAAAAAAATCACAGAATTACATCAGTAGCTATGGGTCAGATCCTGATTGGTTGACATTTGGGGAACAATTAGGGGAATTTCCCAGAGTCAGGGCAACTGGTTTGGTATTATTTTTGATTGGTTGGCTATAGATAGGAGCATTGGTGGTTTCTACGGCTTTGTCTGTTACTTACTTGCAGGTAGCCTGTTCTCTTTGGTTTGGTGCTAGGAGGGAGCATTCTGTGGTTTCTATGGCTTTATCTGTCTTCTGGAGGTGATTTGTTGCTAAACACAATATCCAGGTTCTTACTAAGTCTAAGAGGAAGATTGTCTTGGAGTTTTATTCACAACACAAGAACTAGAGGTTAGGGGACTGGATTTGTTTTTTTGAAGGTTTTCCCATAACCTTTACAATTATATAGTTTCTCTCTAGTGTGAATAATAAGAGTTGAATGGGAATGTAAGGCTTTGGCACATTCATACAATTTCTCCCCAGTATGATTTATTAGAAGTGAAGCCTTTGAGTTCAGTTAACCTCTTTCAATAATGTGGGGATCAGATTTAATTATCAATTTGATAGACTCTAGAATCAGTTGGGAAAGGAGCCTGTAGGTGTGCCGGTGAGAAAATGCATTGATGACATCATTTGAAATGCTAAGATACATCTTACTTATGTGTGACCTTCCCTGGGCTGGGCATGCAGCATGGTGAGTGAAGAGGGAACAGAGCAGTTGCCAGTGCTCATCCATCCTCTGCTTTCTGGCTGTGGATAGCACGTGACCAGTTCAAGCTCCTGCTGCTTCAACTCCCTGACATGATGGACTTGTACATTGAACTACAAGTTAAAATAAACCCATTCTGCCTGAAGGCACTTTGTCAGGGCATTTTATCATAGCAACAGCAAAGGAAACTAGGACAAGACAGGCAGCACTCTGTAACTTAAAGTAGAAAAACAGCTGTCCAAATGCATTCCTGAATTAATTATGGTTATCAGAGCCTTAAAGCTCATTTTTCCAAGAATCTTCTCATTTACTGTTTTTTTTTTTTTAAAAAATAGGTTTGTCTCATTTAAAAAACAAAACAAACATACTACATGATCATCTCATTAAATGCTGAAAAAGCCTTTGACAAAATCCAACACCCCTTCATGATAAAAGTATTGGAGATCAGGGATACAAGGGACATACCTAAACAAGCAAGCCAACAGCCACCATCACATTAAATGGAGAGAAACTCAAAAGCAATTCCATAAAATCAAGAACAAAACAAAGCTGTCCCCTCTCTCCATATATAGCTAGAGCAATAAGAACAAAAGAAAATCAAGGAGATATAAACTGGAAAGGAAGAAGTCAAAGTATCGATATTTGCATTTAATATAATATACATAAGCAACCCTAAAATTCTATCGGTTAACTCCTACAGCTGATAAACACCTTCATCAAAGTGGATGGATACAGATTAACTCTAAAACAAAACAAAACAACAACAAAAAAACAGGAGTCCTCCTTTTTTGGCATGGGAGGGTTGAGACAGGGTTTCTCTGTGGTTTTGGAGGCTGTCCTCGAACTAGCCCTTGTAGACCAGGCTGGTCTCGAACTCACAGAGATCTGCCTGCCTCTGCCTCCTAAGTGGTGGGATTAAAGGCATGCACCATCACCACCCGGCTCAGGAGTCCTTCTATATACAAATAACAAATGGGCTGAGAAAGAAATCAGGGAAACAACACCCTTCACAATAGCCACAAATTATATAAAATATCTTGGCATAACTCTAACCAAGTAAATGAAAGACCTGTATGATAAAATCTTCAAGACTTTGAAGAAGGAAATTAAAGAAGATATCAGAAGATGGAAAGATTTTCCATGCTCATGGATTGGTAGGATTAACATAGCAAAAGTGGCCATCCTACCAAAAGCAATCTACAGATTCAAAACAATATCCATCAAAATTCTAACACAATTCTTTACAGACCTTGAAAGAACAATACTCAACTTCACATGGAAAAACAAAAAATTCAGAATCTATCACAAGCCGGACGTTGGTGGTGCACATCTTTAATCCCAGCACTCGGGAGGTAGAGGCAGGCGGATCTCTGTGAGTTCAAGGACATCCTGGTCTCCAGAGCGAGTACCAGGATAGGCTGCAAAGCTACACAGAGAAACCCTGTCGTGAAAAACCAAAAAACAGAATAGCCAAAATAATTCTATATAATAAAAGAACTTGCCGGTCGGTGATGGCATACTCCTTTAATCCTGATGCTTGGGAGCTAGGTCCAGGACAGCCAGAGCTATTACACAAAGAAACCCTGTGTCAAAAAACAAAACAAAAAACAACAACAAAAAAAGAGTAGTCAGTGTTCTTAACTACTGAGCCATTTTTCCAGCCCATTGTCTTGTTTTCTTTTTGAGACAGGGCTTCACTATATGTATATAGCTCAGCTGGTGAAACTCTCTCCTGACTCTAGCTCCTGAGTGCAGAGATTACAATAGTGGCCATTATACTCGGTTCCTGAACTTGGTTCACACATAGTCTTCTAAAAAAGATGTCTGTCCCAGCACTTGGGAGGCAGAGGCAGGTGGATCTCTGAGTTCGAGGCCAGCCTGGTCTACAGAGCGAGTTCCAGGACAGGCTCCAAAACAATACAGAGAAACCCTTGTCTTAAAACGCACCCTGCCAAAAAAAAGAGATGTCTGATAAAACTCAAACCATTATTTTATTTTACTTTTAAGTAAGTGTGTGTGTGTGTGTGTGTGTGTGTGTGTGTGTCTAAGTGCATGGTGCTCAAGGACACCAGAGTCTTTGGATTTCCCTGGAGTTGAAGTTTGCAAGTAGTTGTAAGTCACTCATTATGGGTGCTGGGAACCAAATTCAGGTCCTCGGCAAGAACACTATGTGTTGTTCTCAACCATTGAGTCATGCCCTAAGCTCAAACCATTTTGAACAGATGCATTAAAATAGAATCATTCGGGTTGTAGAACTGATTCAGAGGACCAAAGTTTGGTTCTAAACACTCACAAGCTGGCTCACAACTGTCTATCACTCCAATTCCAGGGAATCCAACAACCTCTTCAGGCCTCAGCAGGCATGGCACACAGACATATATGCAGACAAACATTCACACACATAAAATTAAATAAATCTTTAAAATAATCACACCAGAAGTATTTAAAAATCTAAAACTGATATAATGTCTTTGGGGGGGCTGGAGGGGGGAGTCGAGTCAGAGTTTCTCTGTGGCTTTGGAGGCTGTCCTGGAACTAGTTCTTGTAGACCAGGCTGGTCTCGAACTCACAGAGATCCACCTGCCTCTGCCTCCCGAGTACTGGGATTAAAGGTGTGAGCCACCACCTCCTGGCATAATGTCTTATTTCATACTAGCAGTGAATCTATTAAAAATAAAGGCAAAAATCAAGACTGTTCTCACATTTCCACTCTTGCACTGACCATTCTTGTCATGGCAAAAAAGGAAATAATACAAGAGATGAGTTTATCCTTACATGGAGACAACGTGATTACACATTAACACAATCTAAGGAAAATCAGTCATGACAATAAGGTAATTAAACTTCAAAAAATAAAATAAAAGATAAATACAAATTTTCAAAAGTTAAATGCAAGGTGGGGGAGAAGGAATGGGGGTGGGGGGAGGGAGAGGGAGAGGGAAAGTACATGTGAAAATATTAATAATTTAATAAAAAAAAGAATAATGAAAAAAAAAAGTTAAATGCATTCTCATGTAGTAATAACTAATTAGAAAATACAGTTTTTAAAAGGTATTCATTCATTTGCAAGAGCAGTGAAAAGTATTAAACAACTAACAATTAACCCATCAAAAGAAATATTTAAGTGATATGAAGAAAATGACCAGACATTACTGGGAAAAGCAAAAGACTTATGGAAACATTCATGTTCTTAAGAGAAAGGTCTAGTTATAAATTAGTATATGAGTTAACAAAATTCTAATTAAAATACTACAAGAATATTTTCTAAAACTTGACAAAAATGCCTCTAAAATTCAGCTGAGGACCAGGTGAGACAGGTGAGAGAGAAGGTGTCTACTGTCGCGCCTAAGGCTTAGTGTGACCCTAGGAGACTACATGGGAAAGGAGAGAAGCACTTCCTACAAGGTGCTCTGTGACTTGCACATGTTGTGTGCAAATGCACACACACACACACACACACACACAGAGTAATAAAATTGTTCATATTTATATAATAATAATCAGAGAAAAAGAGGTTATCAATTTGAGGAGCTGGAGAAAGAAAAGAGATGGGAGAAAATGATGTACTGTATGAACAAATTATATATAAAGAAATATAGCTCAGCAAATTAGAAAACTGGGTCCCTTGGGGCAACACATACAGCAACAGGCTGCACACTATTGTGTGCAGCAGCTTGGAACCACTGCACACTGGGCTCTCATGAGGAAAGAAACCTGACTAGCTTAACTGGTAGTACCTAGGGTTAATTCTTTATACTATATTACATGATCCAATAATTACTAGAACTTAGACATTTAATCTACATTATCAAATGTATTACAGGTTTCCTATTGTTTGTGACAGAATACCTGAAACTGGGAAACTTATAAAGGAACAGTTGACTCTAGCTTACAATTTAGAAAGCAGAAAGTCAAAGAGCATGGCTCCAGTGTCAGTTTCTGGTGGGCGCCTCATGATGAAAAGGGGGTCATGCAGAAAAGAGAAGATGATGCAGACACATTCCCATGAAGACATTCATGAATCATGAATACCTCTCTTGCCATGACTCTAATACTTCCCAGTAGGCCCCACCTCTCAACAATCACACTGAAGAATTAAAGTGCCTACAGTTAAGCCCCCTTTTAAAAGATTTTTAAAAAGTTTTTCTGCATGAGTATTTTGTCTGCATTACGTCTGTGCACCATGTGATGCCTGGTGCCCAAAGAAGCCAGAAAAGGGCAGCAGATCCTCTGGAACTGGAGTTACAAGTTGTTGTGAGCTGCCATGTGGGTACTGGGAACTGAACCCGGGCTCTGGAGAGGCAGTCAGTGGTCTTAACCACTGAGCCATCTCTCTAGTCCCCATGAACTCTTTCAGGGATACAGCTGTCAACATACAATAATTGTTCATAGCATTTTCATAAAAAAACATTTTATTAAGCCGGGCGGTGGTGGCACACACCTTTAATCCCAGCACTCTGGAAGCAGAGGCAGGCAGATCTCTGTGAGTTCCAGACCAGCCTGGTCTATAAGAGCTAGTTCCAGGACAGCCTCCAAAGCCACAGAGAAATCCTGTCTCAAAAAACCAAAAAACAAACAAACAAACAAAAAACATTTTATTCCTTTGTGTCCCATCTTACACTGGGAACAGAACCTACAGCATTGCCACTTAACTACAACTAACCTTTTCACTTTTTTGTTTGTTTGTTTTGTTGTTGTTTTTCGAGACAGGGTTTCTCTGTGTAGCTTTGGAGCCTATCCTGGCACTCACTCTGGAGACCAGGCTGGCCTCGAACTCAGAGATCCACCTGCCTCTGCCTCACGAGTGCTGGGATTAAAGGTGTGCGCCACCAACGGCCCGGCACCTTTTCACTTTTTATCTTGAGACAGTTCCTATTAAGTTATTCAGGTTTATCTTAAGCTTACTCTGCAGCCCAGGTTGGCCTTGAACTTAATTTTCCTGCATTAATCTCCTGAGAAGTTGAAGTTATAAGTCTGTACTACCAGACCAGGATAAAAATCCTTTTACTTCTAAAGTCAGTTGTAACAGTCCTTCTTTCATTACTCAGTTACTGGAATCTCCTTTCTTTCTGTGGGGTTTGATTGAGAATGGCCCCCATAGGCTCATATATTTGAATCTTGGTCCACAGTTGGTGAAATGTTTGACAAGAATTAGGTGTGGCCCTTTTGGAAGAGGTATGGCTTTGTTGAAGATGTGTTACTGGGGAGTTTTGAGATTTCAAAAGCCCAAATCATTTCAGCTGGTTCTCTCTCTCTCTCTCTCTCTCTCTCTCTCTCTCTCTCTCTCTCTCTCTCTCTCTCTCTCTCTCTCTCTCTGTCTCTGTCTCCAATTTGCAGGTCAAATGTAAGCTCTCAGCTACTGCTCCAGCACCATGACTGACTGCCTATCTGCTGCCATGCTTCCTGCCATGACCATCATGCACTCCCCATGAACCTCCAAACTAAATGCTTTCTTTTATAAGCTGCCTTGGTCATGATGCTTTGTCACAGCAATAGAAAAGTAACTTTTAAGTAAGGCACTTTCTTGTTCATCTAGCTAAAAGACTGTCAACTTAAAAATCTTTTCAGGGGCCAGGCGTTGGTGGCGCACGCCTTTAATCCCAGCACTCGGGAGGCAGAGGCAGGCGGATCTCTGAGTTCGAGGCCAGCCTGGTCTCCAGAGCGAGTGCCAGGATAGGCTCCAAAGCTACACAGAGAAACCCTGTCTCGAAAAACGGAAAAAAAAAAAATCTTTTCAGGGGCCTATGGCTCAGTAATTAAAGGTACTGTCACCAAGTCCAATGACCTTAGCTAAATTCTCAGAACCCACATGGAGGAAGGAAAGAATGACTTCCTCAAGTTGTCCTCTGACCTCTACATCTTTTCAAAGAACCAACTCTTGATTTTGTTTATTTCTTAATTGCTTTATTGGTCTCTGATCTTTATTACTTCCTTCCTTCTGACAGTTATAGATTTAGATGCTGGAGCTACAGGTATGTGACACCATACCTGACTTCATGGTTTTGTATTTTGTTTGTTCTACATGGACTTTAGAATCAACATGTCTAGCACCAGAAAAAAAAAAAAAAAAAAAAAAAAACCTGCTATCTTTACTGAGACTACATTAAATTTGTGTCAACTTATGCAGATCCAATGCTTTAGGATGTTAAGTTATTCTATCCTGGGAAGAGAACTTTGCATTTGATTAAGCCAACTTTTATAACATTTAGCAGTGTCTTAAAGATTTCCCCATTTAGGTTTTGAAATTCCTACACATTTTAATCCTTTTTGTTTTTACTATAATGAGACTATCCCTTCCTTATATATTCTAACCTACTTCCTCAAGATACACAGAATAAACTTGTGACAAAAAAGCTATTCACAATGAATGGTAAAAACAAACAAACACAAAACAATGAATGGAAGGGAATGTCCCAATCCTGACAGAAGGAATATACATTAAAATAAACCAAATCTACAATAAACTTAGGTTTGTTTTCAGACCAGAATCAGTAAAAGTGCCCAGTATCATCACTTTTATATGACATGCATTATAACTTGAAGCCACCAAGTTGTAGTAATTTGGTACAGTAGCTATTTACAAAGAACTGCTAGAAAATATTAGCACAAAAACATTCTATTTTTATGTGTCACTTATGGACAACTAGAAAATAAAAAACAGAAAACTTACGTACAGTGACATTGAAATATTTTAGTTTGCTGAGAGAAAAAGTTTTAAAAGATTTTAGTTCACAGAGAGAAGTTTCCCACAGGCCTTGGCCCATTACAAGGCAGTTGGCCCCACCCCGGGCACATCCTATGGTTTAGACAGGGGCAATCGCCAAGACAACCCTCTTTGGGTCACACCTGGCTGGCCAACAGACAATCAAGGACCTTCCAGGGTAGTTCTGTGGTTTTTCCTTTGTAGAAAAGCAGGTCACACCTGGGTGACCACTCTAACATGAGATCATACTTTGTAATCAATCACTTTGTGCCCCTTGCCTGTATGCTGATCTGCGTTTTTTTCCTATATAAGGAGCCTGTAACCCTTGCTGGGGTGTGCAGCTTTCCCAATATTGCTGACACCCGAATGCACATTCGTTCAATAAACCCTCTTGCTTTTGCAGCTCTTGGTCTGGTTTCTGAGTCTTGGGGGCTCCTCAGGATCCTGAGGCCTTTAGGGGTCTGGGGGTCTTTCAACATCAATATTTAAGTAACCTCCAACAATATCCAGCAAACTGTACACACACACACACACACACAGATACACATACACAGAGGGGGAAAGAAAACTATTAAGTCATTAAAAAAAAAAAAAAACAAATGAGCCACATTTATGACAGGAAGACGATATTCTCAAGATGCCACTTCTTTCCAAACTGATTTATGACAATAAAATTCCAATCAAAATTTTCATTTTTTTTCTGGAGCAACTTAATAGTAGTCAAGTCTAATAATGTGTATGTGTATGTACACTGGGATGCACCAATGTGGCATGTGTGCGGAGGTCAGAGGACAATCTTCAGTTTTTGGCTCCTAGCCTATTATTGGCCTGCTAGAGACAGGTTTCTCCTCCACTGTGTAAACTAGGCTAGCTGGCTGACAAGTTTCTAGAGACTCTCCTGACTCCACTTCCCACTTCCCATCATTGCACTGTGATTAGAGACACCTGAATTTCTACATCTGGTTTCATAGGTCTGGGAGCAAGCATTTGTTTCCACCCCCTGCCCTGGGTCTAATATTTTAAGAGATGTAAAGTAGCAAAAAATAGCCAACATACCCCTAAAAACAACAGAAGGTGAGGAGATCTGCTCTGCAAGATGCAGGAAGACCTAAAAACTTTAGCTACACGTTGAAACTCTGACTCAAAAAAACAAGCATAAACCCATACACACTTATAATGTTGAGCACTAGGTAAGAACAGTCATTGTGACAACTGCTGCTGGGATCTAGAATGTCTTCAGGCAGAAGCAGGTATATCTCCTTGGAGAAAATGCTTGCCCAACATGCACAAAGCCCTGTGTTCAACTCACCATTGAATGGAATACATACCTGCAACTCCAAGACTTAGAAAGTGGAGGCACGTAGATTAAAAAATTCAGTTACTCTCCTCTACCCGATAATTTCAAGGACAGCCTAGGACATAATACAGTTTGCTGTACACACACACACACACACACACACACACACACACACACACACACACAAAATACAGTTTGCTGTATACACACACACACACACACACACACACACACACACACACACACAGAGTAATTAAATTTTAAAAATCTATAAAATTTATCCTAATGAAAGAAAAAACAAAATGACCTAAGTGTAAAAGACAAAATAAGTCTCTAGGATATAATAATAAAAATAACTTTAAAACCTTCAAGAGACTTATTAAATAACAAAAGCACCATGGAAGCTGGGCATGGCAGCACATTCCTTTAATTCCAGCACTTAGGAGGCTGAGGCAGGAAGATTGCTGATAGACAATGAATTATTAGTCAGCCTGGACTATGGAGTAGGACCTTTTCTCAAAAAAGAAAAAAGGAGCTGGGAGGAAATTCTACTGTTTGCCTCAATCATTGTACCCTCATAGTATACTCAATGTCTTTTCTTTTAAAAACAACAAAAGAGCTGGGAATGGTGGTGTATACCTATACTCCCTGTATTTGCAATGGTTAAGGCTATCTGTGGCTACATGAGACCCTGTCCCTCCCCAACTGTACTTATGCATATGCATACGCATGCATACACGCACGCATGCACGTACCCTATCATGAAAATCTGATTTGCAGCCAGGTTAGGCAGAAGTTGTACATAATACTGGGGTCCCCTAATTGTAGTTAGAGTCTGAAGCAGAAGAAAGAAAGGGGGGCAAAAATGCCGAGGCAGTAGGGTCACTGGAAATATGAGGGCAGTCTGACCTAGACAGCAAGACAGAAATGAAGTAGTATATGGGTATGGAGGGAAGAGAGATGAGATTTCCTTTACAGTGGCACACACAATGATATATTATTACTTGGCCTTTTAAAGGAAGGTAATCCTACAACACAGGTGAACTTTAAGACATTCTAAGCGAAATCACCAGTTACAGAGGGACAAATACTACACAATTCCATTTACAGTAGGGTGAAATTGCCATGTGTAGGGAAATGAGCAAATTCAATTTAATTAGCTCTAGGAGTGAAAGATGAGGATGTCTGGAGAGCTACAGTACAGCACTCTGCCTACATTGTATTATTCACCATAAGAAATTTGAGACAGCATGCAAGAGGTCAGGACCAGCCTGGGCTATACAGTGAGGCACTGTATCAAAACCAAAAGTGAAACAAATCCATTCAGAGATTTCAGGTGTTCTTATCACAATAAAATAAAAATAAAACAACTGGTATAATCACATAACACAACATTTTAATTTACTAATAAAATTTTGTTTTGGTTTGGTTTGGTTTTTCAAGACAGGGTTTCTCTTGTGTAGCTCTGGCTGTCCTGGAACTTGCTCTGTAGATCAGGCTAGCCTCAAACTCACAAAGATTCAACTGCCTCTGCCTCCCAAGTGCTGGGATCAAAGGCCTGTGCTACAACCTAGCCGAATAGTATGATTTTTAAGACATATTTTAAAGTGTGTGTGTTGTATTCACAAGTGCATTCATGTAAGTTCATGAGGCCACAAGTCAACATTAGCTGTCTTTTCACTGAACCTGGAGCTACCAATTGGCTAGTGTAGCTGGCCAACAAGCTCTGCCTCATCTCTGTGATGAGGCTGCAGGTCTGTGCCACTGGAACTGGCTTCTGAATATGAGTTCTGGGGAGCTGAACTCAGTCTTCATGCTTGTGTAGTAAGCACATTACCACAAAACAATTGCTGTCGCCCAGATGCATCTTAGAAACATTATCAACTGCTAGAGTGTAGCTCAGCAGTGGTCAAACACTTGTCTGGCGTGTACCACACAAAGCAAAAAAAGAAGAAAATTAACAGGAGCTGGACAGATGGCTCAGAGCAACCTGTGCTCTTCCAGAGGTCCTAAGTTCAGTTCCCAGCAACCACATGGTGGTTAACAACCGTCTACAATGAGATCTAATGCCCCCTTCTGGCCTGTAAGCAGACATGCAGGCAGAACACTATACACATAATTAATAAATAAATAAGAAAATTAACAACAGACATTAATAAAACACACAAAGAGCTGGTCATGGTGACATACAACTAGAATCCCAGAACTCAGGAGGCAGAGGCAAGGATAGCCAGTTCATGGCCAGCCTGATCTATATAACAAGACCTTGTCTCAAAAAACCAAGGGCTGGTGGTATAGCTCATCATTAGAGTGTTTGCTACATAGCATACTCAATTAAAAATATCTGAACCACTCAACTATGAGTACATTATAATCACAATTACTTTAGAAAATCTATACAGCTTATTTTCTAACTAGTGGGAAGAACTTGTGAAAAATGAAAATAGGACCAGTGAGATGGCTCAGACAGTAAGAGTGCTTACCAAGCCAGGCAGTGATGGAAGTGGCATACCGTCAGGGCTGTCATGCAGAGAAATACAATCTAGAAAAACCAAAAAAAAAAAAAAAAAAAAGTGCACTTGCCAAACCTGATAACCTGAGTTGAATCCTCAGGACACACATGGTAGTAGAGTAGTAGAGAACTGACTCCTGCAAGTTGTTTTCTGATCTCAATATCATGGTATAAGCCCAAACACACACAAATAAAAAATATCAAGAAAAAAAATTTAATGAGGGGTGGGGGTAGTGGTACATGACCTTAATCCCAGCACCTGGGAAGAAGAGGCATGCCACCTGGCCCAGACAGCCAAGGGGTACACAGAAAAACCCTGTCTTAAAGAAAAAATAAAATAGCTAAAGGAGGGAAAGACTTTCTAAATGTAATGGGCATTTTAATGTTTGTTTGGGATTTTGGTGACAGTCTGATCATATAGTCCAGACTGGCCTCAAACTATGTACCTGGGGAAGACTTTCATCTCTTGATCCTTCTGCCTCCCCTTCTATGTGTGTGATTACAGGCTGTGCTGCCACTGGCAGCTTGTTTCTGTTTTTGAGATGTAGTCTCCATACCACTGCTCACTCTCCATTCTCCAGTCTTACTCAATGTGCTGGAGTTATGGGTGTGAACCACCACTCCTGGTGGGAGCTGATCTTACTCCACAGGTAGCCAAAACACTCACAGGCTTTTGACACTAAATTGTTCGGATTATTTTGCAATTACTTTGGACCTAATAAGATAGAAGAGGCCTGTGAAATGGCTCAGTAAGTAAAGTGCCTGTGGTGCAAACATGAGGACCTGATTTCAGATCTCAAAACTCACCTAAAAAGTTACCTGTGATGATGTGCATCTATAATGCCAGTGCTGTGGGCTTGCTAGTTTTATCGGTAAGTGTAAGTCTAGGATTCAGTGAAAGGCCGTCCTAAGCACTAAGATGGAAAGCAACTGAGGAAGATATGTCTGGCCTGCTTATATATACACACAGCGCTGCACAGACATGAGCACGACACACTCGCATCCCCACTCCCCACAAAAGACAAAAAGAAAAAGTACAGAAAACAGAGTGACACCTATATGCCCATTAACCAAGTTTAAGATGTTACACTCTGTGCTTCTCTCTTTTAAAGGTATACATTTCAAAATATATAATTTAAAATATCTGGGTTGATGATGACATGGGCCTGTAACTCCAGCACTTGAGAGGTTGAGGCAGTAAAATGAATCCAATGTCACCTCTGCTACACAAGTTTGAGACCAACCTGGACTAACTAAAGAGCCAAAACAAACAAAAATGGCAACCATGCCCTATCTTGAGAACTAGCATTGAGAGTGATTTGACTCAATAAATAAATAACTAAATAAATAAACAGATAAATAAATAAATAAATCGACCCTCTGACAGAATAACAGCCAGGCTAACAACATGTTGATTCAAAAGAGGTGTGGTGTTCAGACTTGTCATCTCAGCACTGGGTGGCTAAAGCAAGAAGAGCCTTTCAAGTTCCACTACAGATCCAATTGCTTTTCTACTCCCCAGGCTTGTGCCTCTCTGCTGCTCCATCTTGTGATCCCTCAATTAGTCTTTCCGGGTACCCCTTAATGTGGTAGGCACAGGAGCGCGGTGTAGCTGAGGATGGTGCCAGGAGCTGTCAGGGAGGCCGGTTCATCTCAGCCATCAAGCGACCTATGGGCAGGTTGGGGTTAGTGGGAAAGCTTGCAGCAGTAGAATTTGCTTCTGAGCTGGGCAGGTCTTATTCAAATCTTATCTCTGCATCCAAACCCACATGCCCTTTCGGCAAACGCGGCCTGAGCTTCGCATTCTAGATGTCGAAAACCAGGGCAATGCAATCTCACCTCCTCTAGAGTCTCGGAAGCATGTGCTGCTGATGAGGGGTCGTAGCAGCCTGACACAAACTCCGGGAAGGAGATGAGATCATTTCTCGCGTATGACAGAAAAAACAAACCACGATCCTGGACCTTAAACAATGTGTGGACAACAAGACTCAGGCCTCGGCCGCCTGACACGGCCTTTTCTGGGGCTCCGGGGCTCCTCTCCACTGGGCTTCTCGCCACAAGCAAGGCTACGGAAAACTGGGGCGGACGACTAGGCGAATGGCCGAGGCCTCGGGCTCCGGACCGGGAAAGGCCGGTTACCCGGCGGAGTCGCCGCAGCCCCGAGTTCGTGGAACTCACCTCACTCAGGCTCACGCCACGCCAGGCAGAACCATTATCCAAACTCCGCGCGCCGACGAGTCCCTCCGGCGTCCCGCTACGCTCGCTTGGCGCCGCAAGAAGGATGGTTCTGATTGGATGAGCCCTGAAGGGACTAACCAATACCGTGGCCTCTGGCACTTGGCCCCGCCCCCCAGAGCTGCTCGGGCGGGATCACCAGAGCACATACTCCCAAAGCCCAATCAGAATCCAGCCGGTGTGTCAGGTGACTGTGGCAAAACTACCCGGCTTCCGGCGCTAAGCTTTGTTTTTGTGGTGTTTGTTTGGCTTTTTCTAGTGGGGGAAGAAGGCACCTAAAGCCAACCTCTGACATGATAGAAATTTTCTGGTGTTTGGAGGCAGCTGAGACTTGTCAGTTCCCATAAGCCAGGCGAAGTGTCTGTGTTTCTCCTCTGCTCGTGTGAGACATTCCGGCAGCCTTCCACTGCTGACTGTCACTAATGCGGAACTGGGGTCGCAAACCTCAGATGCTTCGGGGGATATGCACGGTGCCTGAGTGTGACGCTTCAGTTCCAGCGGGTACTTGCCACAAAGAATGTGCCCTTTGGGGCTGGAGAGACGCTGAGCACTGACTGCTCTTCCAGATCTTCCAAAGGACTGGGGCTCAATTCCCAGCACCCACATGACACCTCACAACTGTCTGTAACTCCAGGACCCAACACCCACACATAGGCACATACACGCAAAACACCAATAAAACAGATGTGGCCCTGTGTGGTTCCCGATCTTCTAGGTTTATTTATTTATTTATTTATTTGTTTTGGCTTTTCGAGAAAGGGTTTCTCTGTGGCTTTGGAGTCTGTCCTGGAACTCACAGAGATCTGCCTGCCTCTGCCTCCCAAGTGCTGGAATTAAAGGTGTGCGCCACCACCGCCCGGCTAATTTTTTTTTTTTTTTTGAGACAGGACCTTACATAGTCCAGACTGGTCTCAAACCTCCAACTAATTGTATAACAGAAGATGACCTTGAACTCCTGATCCACCTACCTCCATTTCCCAAGTGCTAGGATTATAGCATTTCCCCACCATGCTGGGCTCTTCTTTTTCTTTCTCTTCCCACCCTGTCTTCTGTACTTACCCTCTTATAAGAAGGAGTAAATTCAAATTGTTTCAGCCATATGGAAAATAGTACAAAGAATTTCAAAGACACTGAAAATTAAGCCACTGCATGACCCAGCAATAGCTCTTCTGACTCCCCAAAATTAATAAATCACACCTTCCTAGAGCTATCTGCTTGCCCGTGTTCATTTGAGTCTCATGATCCACAATAGACAAGATATGAAAATAAGCTGTCGGGATAAAGAGTAGAAAGAGAAACTCTAGCTTGTGCATAACAGAATATGAATCAGTCCTGTAAAAAGAACCAGGTCTTGCCATTTGTCACAATATGGATAAGCATGAGACACACTGTGCTAAGTGAAACAAGCTAGACACAGAAAATTATTGCATGATCTTAACATGTAGAATCTACAAAATTCCAATATTCAAATCTAAAGAAAACTGGTGGAAAGATGTGGAAGAAAGGACATCTAGAGAGAAAATATCTAGAAATCCAATATACAATATGAAAGTCCTGTATATTGTTTTTCTGTTAAAGGATCAGGCTTTATAAAAACCAAGAAGAGATAACTACAGGTGATGACTAAACGAATTAGTTTTATTATGGTAACCTTACTATCTATACATGTCTGCATAATGCTGACAAATTGATACAATTTTTTATATTTAAATGCACTTTATTTTTAGACAACCTACATGACGTTTTTTTTCTTAAAAGAAAAGAAAGCAATGTCTCCACTCCAAATAAATCATGGTCAAAATAAAAGCTCAAGTCCTATTTGTCCTAAGTCCTGGTGTTGTATGGATGTTAAGCAGCAGGTGGTTATGGTGATAGATCCAATTTATTACTGCAAAACAAGGAGAGTGCATTAAGAGCTACCCCCAGCTTGAAAGCACAACTTTCCTGCTATATACATGTACTCCCCAACTCAATCTGGACTGCCACAAAGACAGAAAGCACAGGGAGCACTTTTCTTTGGCATCCTAGTGCAAACCAAAAGAACAACCACAAACTGTTCAAGGTCTATCAGTGGATGCAACAAAAATCTTATTTTAAGCAATGTCTCACTATGTATCCCTGGCTGGCCTGGAACTTGTTTACAGTAAACTAGGCTGGCTTCAGACTCACAGAGATCTGCCTAGCCTCAGCCTCCTGAGTGCTGGGATTAAAGGCGTGTGCCACCACACCCAGCCTCTGCTAGTTTTTAAATATTGCATAAACAAAGCTGTTGTTTTGAAACAAAACCCAGTCTTACAATATTCCCCTAGAGGCCCTTCTTTGTGATAAACTAAGAAGAAATTTGGTTTTGTTTTGGCAGCAGTGGAAAGTGAACCAAAAGCCTGCTGTTATTAGACAAATGCTCTATCAGTGAGCTAAATTCCCAACCTCACTTTTCCCCCAGTTTTGATACATTCTCATTACATTTATTTATCTATGTATATATGTGTGGGAGCATGTGCATAGCACATTAAACATATACAGGTCAGAGAACAACTTAAGAGAGTTGATTCTCTTCTGCTACCATGTGGGACCCAGGGATCAAACTCAGGTCATCCGGTTTGGCAGCAAGTGCCTATGCCTGCTGAACTATCTGTTTTTTGTTTTTCTTTTTGTTTTTTGTTTTGTTTTTGTTTTTCGAGACAGGGTTTCTCTGTGTAGCTTTGGAGCCTATCCTGGCATTTACTCTGGAGACCAGGCTGGCCTCGAACTCACAGAGATCCGAATGCCTCTGCCTCCCGAGTGCTGGGATTAAAGGTGTGCTCCACCAACGCCTGGCTCCATTTTGATTTTTAGTCTGGTCTGTTTACAGAGTCTGCAAGGCAAGTCCCAAGCCCCTAGTCCAAAATGGAGATTTAGATACATACATACATAATATATACATATAAATTTTTATTTTTGGAGACAAGGTCTTACTATGTAGCTTTAGCTGGCCTGGAACTTGCTATGTAGGTCAGTCTGGCCTCGAACTGACAGAAATTTGCCTGCCTCTGAAGTGTTAGGATTAAAGGCATGTGAGATCATGCACAACTTAAAAAAAAATTTGTTTTATGAGACAATGTCTCATGCATCCCAGCTACCTTCAAACTCTATATGTAGCTGAAAGTGACCTTGAACTGATCCTCCTGTGTTCATGTTCCAGGTACAGGAACTATAGTAGTAGACTACCATATCTGGATTTGCGCGCGCGCGCGCGTGTGTGTGTGTGTGTGTGTGTGTGTGTGTGTGTGTGTGTGTGTGTGTGTGTTCTTATGACTCTAATAGCCTGAATGCTCCCTCAGGACTTAATTGTCCCTCAAACCCTCCTGCAAATGCCATTATGCTGTGGGTGGGGGCTTCAACATAAACATTCAGGTCATAACATGGACAGGCTGCTTTGTCTAAGCAGTTGAAAACCAGAAAAGAACCAAAGATGGCTTTTCTCTCATGCAAGAAGCATTTTACTGCAAACCATCTTAGATTTTACTAGCCACACTGGGTCTTCCTTCCTGATAGCATTTATTTATTTGCTTGCTTACTTACAGACAAGATGTCGTCTGTCTACCCCAGGCTGATCTGGAATTCACTATGTAGCTGAGGAACTTCCATTCCTCCAGCCTCTACCTCCTAAGTGCTGGGATAACAGACTTTTGCCAGCTTAGTTTATGCAACACTGGGGTTTTAACCCAGGGCCACATGCACACTAGTCAAGCACTCTGCTGATTGAATTACATCCTCAGACTCCCAGTGGCCTTTAAATCAGAACACTGGATGTAGAGATGGCTTAAAGACTGAATGCTGGCTGCTCTCCCAGAAGACCCCAATTTTATTCCCAGCACCATGCCAGGCAGCTAGGACCAGGACCAACTGTAACTCTAGCTCCAGGGGATCAACACTCTTTCTGGCTTCTGTGGGCACCAACACTGTGGCATAAACTAATATGGCACATGCTGATAGACACACACACACACACACACACACACACACACACACACACACACAACTTAGAATACTTATTCTTTCAGAATACTTATTCTTTTGTGATCTGCTGTACCACAGGTCACTTTACAGATAATGAATTTACCAGCCCAGCAATTGCATGACATAGCTCCCCCTTACCCTGCCTGAGGCCCCAGAAATGTCATTTCTTGACTGCCAACAGTCTCTATTTTCTTCTGTTTTTGAGCTTCCACACCGTTACTGCCATTTTCCATTCTATTCTTCTTATCCATATAGGTTTGTTGCAGTTAAAACATTGTTTACCTATAGCAAGACAGGGCTTGGAAAGAATGAACTCAGATGTGCACATTTAATCTGCAAATCGGCCAGAGCTCCAGTACTCCCTACTTCTTAAAAATGATTTAGATAACTTTCCTGGAAACTGTGTTCTTATCTAATATGTTAGTGGCCTTCTGTTGGCCTCCTCCTCATTAAAGGGCCTCAAAAGAGATTTCTTAATCTTCCTTTCTTCTGTGTCCTTAAGGGCCATGAGGCTGCTAAAATAAATTACAATTATGCTTGTCCCCCACTCACTGGGTATACACAATTTATCGACGAACCAGACACACTCGGTTCTGGAGAAGCAGCTGTTCTCAAGGGACCTGAGCTCACTGCCATTTCACTAATGCATACCTTCTTGTCTATGTCTGGCCTTTGCTGGCAGGAAATGATAAAAATATGCTTCAAATACAAAACCACTATTACAGCTAACCCAAGCTAACACCATTAAATAATTACCTTGGTCTTAAAACCTAAAAGGCTTCCCACCCTTTAAACAAGTCCTTATAGTACCCCATTACAGTAAGCACTTTGCTGTCTTCCATGGGGGATGAGGGAGCACTCAACGGTAATCCTGCAAACCCAGACTAATTGGAGTGCCTGTGTATTGCCTAGTGAAGGGTCTGACGTGGGGGACCCCTGTCCTGACCCCCTCTAAAGCCAGTTGTGTACCTCAGGTCCAGTCCTGTTGAATGCATAGCTAGGTGTGATGGGGCATGCTCTCCCTAGTCCCAGCACTTAGAATGCTGAGACAGGAGGATGTGAAGTTCAATGTCATACACAGATACCTGCATTTTAAAAAGGAGAAAGAAAGAAGAAAAGGAAGTATAATAAGTAATAAGTAATATTATAATAAGTAATATTACTTGGGTAAAGCACCCAAGTAGTTGGCTTCCATTTTACCAATCTCTCTGGTTATGGGGACATATGTGTACATATCCTTACACAGGTCTCTAAATAAACTCAGTCTCTCTACTGCTAACAACATTAAAATCTTCACAGCACACCCCTCACTTTTGCTAAGGAAAACCTTGGTGTACACATCTATGTGCCCACCCTGAGCTGATACTAGCCCCTGACCGGGCAAGTCTTGATTAGACACACTGTCCTGTTGGAGGGTTCTGACCAATGAGGACAAATCTCACATGGAGGTGTCCAAGAAGTTTCCTATTTCCCAGAAAAAGATCCCTAGGAAGATCCCTCCTCTTGATAACCATTATTGAGCCTTGGGGTGGTACCTGGAGCTACAGTTGTTAATCTCACATATGTGAGAAAGACCACAGACCCAAATTATCAAGGCCAAATTAATTAAAGCAAGCTTTTTTGTTCAAGCACAATTGGGCTAACTCTTCCTAAGGGCAGGGTTCAAGAGATCAGCATTGGACATGGATGAGGCAGGGGATTTTTGTTTGTTCTGGTTTTGATGTTGTTGTTTGTTGTTGTTGTTGTGAGACAGGGTTTCTCTGTGTAGCTTTGGAGTCTATCCTGGCACTCACTCTGTAGACCAGACTGTCCTGAAACTCACAGAGATCTGCCTGCCTCTACTTCTTGAGTATTGGGATTAAAGGCGTGTGCCACCACTGCCTGGCCACAGTGGCATTTTTTTTGTTTTTTGGTTTTTCGAGACAGGGTTTCTCTGTGGCTTTGGAGGCTGTCCTGGCACTCGCTCTTGTAGACCAGGCTGGTGTTGAACACACAGAGATCCACCTGCCTCTGCTTCCCAAGTGCTGGGATTAAAGGCGTGCGCCACCACCGCCCGGCCACAGTGGCATTTTTATGATCAGGAAACTAGAGGAAAAAGATAGAAGACTGTGGTTCCTCTACAACATTGCTGGCTATACAAAACGTGAAGTCACTGACTTCAAGCATCTTCTGAAGTGAGATAAGATACTCCAGTTTTTAAAGTAAATGTGAAATTGAACGCAGTAAGATCCCCCCTCCCCTATCTCTGTTTTGCATCTTTCCAGTTCTCTCTTGCATCAGGGGATGGATTGGCCAATGACGGGCATCAGGAGCAGATGCAAGAGTGAAGCCATGCCATTGTTCCGGGGTTACTACACTAAGTCTATCACTGATACCAGGTGGTTGCTCTAACACAGGCTTTACTCTCATGGGTCTCAGTCTGTTTTCTGTTGCTATAACACATCATACCGAGGCTGAGTACTTCATAAAGACAAGGCATGATTACCTTCCACAAGGCCTCATGTTCTCTCTCTCTCTCTCTCTCTCTCTCTCTCTCTCTCTCTCTCGTTTTGTTTTTCGAGATAGGGTTTATCTTTGTAGCCCTGGCTGTCCTGGAACTCGTTCTGTAGACCAGGCTGGCCTCACACTCATACAGATCGGCCTGCCTCTGCCTCCCAAGTGCTGGGATTAAAGGCTTTCGCCACTGCCCAGCTCTTTTTTTTTTTTTTTAATTTTTTTAAAGACAGGGTCTCATGTGGCTCAAGATGGTTTGAAACTCATTGTGTAGCCAAGGATGACCTTGAATTTCTCTTTCTGCCAGCACTTCTTACTTTCTAGATGATGGGATCCAGGCATGCACTACCTGCATACTGTCACACTTTTCATATAAATGAAAAGATGCCCTATATTATATGTGGCAAGGAAGATGCAAATTAAACAATAATTAGATACCACTACATACACTGAGATAACCAAGATCTGGAACATTGACAGTACCAAACCCTAGCATGATTATGGAGCTCATTCATTGCTGCTGGGACTGCAAAAAAAAAAAAAATGGTACTGTTACTCCAAAAGACAGTTTAGCAGGTGTATGTGTGTCCAAAAGAGGGCATCAGATCACCCTGGAGCTGAAGTTGCAGGTCATTTTGAGCTGTCTAATTTGGGTACTGGGAACTAAACTTGGTTTCTCTATAAGAACAGTGAGTGCTATTACCCATGAAGCATCTCTCCAGGCCCCTGAGAAAATCTTAAACTAGAGTTTAGAGTTTAGATGAAGATATGTCATCTAAAGTGAAGGTTCATCAACTGTAGAAAAGTACCTTCTAGTGGAGAATATTGATCATGGGGGAGGCTGTGCACATGTGGGATATAGATATCATGGTACCAGACCCTAATTTTGCTATGAAATTAATTTTCCTCAAAAAAAAAATCTTTTAAAAAAGAAAACCCTGGCGACTGCAGCAATTTTTTCCTTTCTTGGACCATGATTTATTTCTATTTTTATCTATTGGCTAGGCTCCTTTGACAACTGACTTTAGCATTTCTGCACTCCAAAACCAGACCTCAAATACAGGGTGGAACCTGTTGAGACCAAATGTCTTACACCATGTTACACCCTGTCATTCCCAGGCAGCCACGTGGTATTTTCTGTACTCACAGGATTCGTGGACTGACTCCAGTGAATAAAGGGGTAAGACAGACACTGCTGATGTGTTTCAGTATGTTCTACAGTGGACTGAAGAACTTCCCATCTGCCCTACCCCCCACCTCCACCCCTCCAAGACAGGGTCTCTCTGTGTAGCTCTGGCTGTCCTGGAACTCACTCTGTAGACCAGGCTGGCCTCGAACTCAGAGATCCACCTGCCTCTGCCTCTGCCTCCCAAGTGCTATGATTAAAGGTTTGTGCTACCACCACCCCATCTGCCCCCCTTCTAAGCCTATAGTAGAAGGCACACAATCCACAATGGCATTATTCTGTTCATATCATCCAGATGAAAACATGTTGATCACATGAATACACAGATATACAGAAATGTCACAATTGGAAGATTCACGGTTTGCACCCACCCTCTCACTTCCCAGGTCGGGCAGTAAGTTTACTCACATGGATTGTCCTGGCTTTGTCCTTGCCTCGGCTTTCCATCTGTTCCTGAGAAGATGGGGCCCTCGCCAGACTTCCTGCCATCAGGAAAGATGGAAAGAGAGACTGACTGCAAAGGGGTTAAGGAAAACACTTCAGCTTCATATGTGGAAATGAGACCTGAACCATCAGCCCCGAATTTGAGCCCTGGCAGTCGTGTGTCTTCCTGTATGGTGGATCCAAGATGTTCCACACACGCTTCTCGCTGTCCAAACCCCAGATGATAATGTACAAAACCGATTCCAGCCAGTGTGGTGTGTTCTCCCCAGACTCCCGTTCTTTTCCTTCAAGTACGCTCAAATGGAGCAAGTGTTCCATCACATCAGAGCAATCAGGTTCTGTCAAAGTAACAGTCTAAATACTGTGACGGAACCAGAACCATCGGTTTTCCTAATTTTCAACATACTCAATGAAAAATACAACCTCCCACCAGGCGGTGGTGGTGCACACCTTTAATTCCAGCACCCAGGAGGCAGAGGCAGGAGGATCTCTGAGTTCCAGGCCAGCCTGGTCTACAGAGTGAATTCCAGGACAGCCAGAGCTACACAGAGAAACCCTGTCTCAAAAAAACAAAAAACAAAAGAAAAGAAAGAAAGGAAGGAAAAAAATACATCCTCCTGACAACTGAAGAGAAAGTATCTTTGAGAATGTTAGTTTTTAAGTCTAGAATGTCTAATTTTGGAACATGAGATTTTAATAACTTTTAATAAAAAGGATATGAATACATGTTCTAAAAATACTTTAAAGAAATAAGGAAAACATCTTAACTGATAACTTAAAAAAATAAAGGAAAGAATTATCATTATATACAAAATTAACACATACGATTGTCATTAAAGAGTTGAGAAGAGCTTGCATACTCAAGTTTTCCTGAGGTCAGTGAGATGCTCAGTGGGTGAAGGCGCTTGCTGATCTCTTGAGCCCATGTGGTAGAAGGAGAGGCCCAATTCTCATGAGTTGTTCTCTGAGCTCCACGATTGTGCCATGGTGCCATGAGTGTCTTCACACGCAATGATAAATAAATGAATAAAGTAATTCAAAAATAAATTATTCATTACTCAGGGGTGCACACATGACATGTGCAAGTGTGAAGGCTGGAGGATAATTTTTAGTGTCACTGTCTCCTTCTACTGTCGGTTTCAGGGACTGAACTCGAGATGTAACTTGTGACAAAAGTGCTTTTGCCTGCTGAGCAATCTTACTGGTTCCTTCATGTTCATATTTGAAGCTTCCTTGTAGGCAGAGTTTCTGTCCCACCAGCAGCTCCCAAATACATGTATATGTATATGTATATGTATATGTATATGTATATGTATTGCTCAGCCAGTAGCCCAGGCTTATTACTAACCTAAATTAACCCATTTCTACTAATCTACATTCTGCCTCATAGTTTTACCTCTCCTCCAATGTTCTGCTATCTCTGAAGCTCCTGGCAACTCTTCTGACTCTGCCCTTCTTCCCAGAGTCCTCAGTGTCTGGCTGCCCCTCCTATTCTTCTTGCCAGGCTATTGGCTTGTCAATGAGAGTAATGCATATTTACAGGGCACAGAAGGAGTATCGCACCGCACCTTGTTATTTTTTATTTATTTTTTTGAGACAGGATTTCCCTGTGTAACAGTCCTGGCTATCCTGGCACTCATTCTGTAGACCAGGCAGGCCTGGAACTCACAGAGATCCTCCTGCCTCTGCCTCCCTTGTGCTGGGAATCAAAGGCTTGCGCCACCACTGCCTGGCACTCTTTTTTTTTTTTCAATGTAACTGGCCATCTAAGTTAAACAAGAAATAGAAAAGTCTGTGAATCAGACAAGCCTTTCATGATAGATTCATCCAATATGAGCAAAAAAAAAAAAAAAGAATAGGATTTTGACAACTAAATTGGTCAAGATATGTGTAGAAGTCTGACCCAACCACCTAGAGGCCACTCAGGGTTCTGATCAGTATGAGATGTGTCGCTATCAAGAAGACAAGACTTTATTATCTTGAAATATGAATAGACATATCCAGGACACTTCCCACTAGGTTCCCAGGAGAACACGCTTAAAATAAATTATGTGTTAAGTGACTGACTCCTAAATTAGTCAATATATGGTTTTGAGAGGTGTGTTCAGCCTTCTGCTCCGGAGCCTGCAGTGGCAAAGGCTGTGGGCTTCATCTGTGTGCCAAACCATCACTGTGCTGTTTCTGCTGTTATCCTGCAGCCTCAGTGCCTTTCTCTCTCCTCCACATCCCCTGACTCCTTGTACCTTTCTCTCCTTTCCTCCCTTTCCCTTCTCTTTCCTCCTTCCTTCCCTCCCTCCCTCCCTCCCTCCCTCCCTCCCTCCCTCCCTCCCTCCCTCCCTCCATGTTGGGGGTTGAACCTACAGCCTGGATCATGCTAAGTAAGTACTCTACCACTTAGCTACAACACACAGCCCTGTTTTCTCTTTTTTGTTTTCTTTTCCTTTTGGCACTGAGGGTTGGAGCCAACTGAGCTCCTTGTTTTTAATGGGTTTACCTTGTGACTCTGTTTGGTCACACATGGGCTCCTGAACTGCTTTGCACTGACATGGCTATGCTTCTATGCATTTGGGTGTCTCCCTCCCTGTGGTTGCAGTCTCTGACTGTCAGGAGTGGGAAAGCCCAGCTCCTTATCTGAAGTTGGACAAGCTCTAAAGTGTGACTGACCATGGTGCTGAGGCTGGGGCTTGGCCAGCATCGCAAACTTGCTTTCTCCTTTCCTTTCCATCTTTCCCCCATTCCTTTCATTGTCTTTGCTGGGAGCCTTCCTTAATAGATCACTGGTACATACTCCCTGTCTCAGTATTTGTTTTCAGGACCCCAACCTAAGGAGAAAAAAGAAAAAGGAAGAAACCGTCCCAGACAAGCTCCGCTGCTGAGTACATCCTAGAAAGTCCACCTGGAAGAAGCTTGGCTGAAACTATAGCCAGATAAATCACTAGCCCATTACTACACAAGGACTTGCTGCTCTGGGGGAGCTGCAGGGAGGGCTTTGGCAAGAGCAATTTTGCCCTTGACAGAAACAAAAACCAAGCACTGAGGGGGCTAAGGAGATGGTTTAACAGGTGAAGTGCTTGCTAGGTAAGCATGAGGCTTTGAGTTGGGGTTCCCTAGTACCCATGTAAAAGTGGCACATGCTTGTCATCCTAGCACTGGGGAGGTAGAAACAAGGCGATCTCCAGGCTCACTAACCAGTTAGCCTTGCTGAATTGATGAGCTCCAGGTTCAAGGGGAGACCTTGTGGTTAAAATAAAATTAAACAACAACAAAAAAAAACAAGGTGGAGAGTAACAGAGAAAAACACCTGCCATTGACATCTACATGTACCGGGCAGTGGTGGCACACGCCTTTAGTCCCAGCACTCAGGAGGCAGAGGTAGGTGGATCTCTGTGAGTTCAGGGCCAGCCTGGTCAACATCTACATGTACACAGACACACACCATACATACACCAGCACACATAATAAAATGATAAATCCAGGACCCAAGTTGAATTCCCAACATCCACACAGTGACTCACAACCACCTTTAACTCTAGTTCCAGGGGATTCAGTGCCCTCTTCTGCCCTCCAAGGGCAGTGCACACATGTGGTGTACAGACATACATTCGGGCAAACACTATACTCGTAAAATAAAAATAAATACAATCTCAAAAAATTAAAAGAATAAAGTTTATATATACAAGAACGAATGGAAAAGTATGAAACACTGTATTTTTGCTATGTTCTTGTAATTCCTTTGGAAAATGTTTCCAGCAAAAATACCACTACTTATTATAAAGCTTAAAAAATTGTGACAGTAAAATACACAAGAATAATGGCAGAATGATAGGGAGAGTAAATGGAACTTTTCTTGGGAATATACATTTTTTTGTTTTTCAGACAGTTTCTCTGTAGCTTTAGAGCCTGTTGTGGAACTTAGTCTATAGTCCAGGCTGGCCTCGAATTCACAGAGATCTTCCTGCCTCTGCCTCCCGAGTGCTGGGATTAAAGGTGTGCACCACCACCAACCAGGGAATATACATTTTTATGGAAATTGGCATACATTAGTTTCAAGTAGAACATGATCAATGAAGGATGCATATTCTGATCACCTGGTACCAAAATGACAAACCTATGATAAGGTTGAGCTAATCAAAACAAATGAAGGAAACATAACAGAGGTATAAAGATATGTGATTAATTGAAGGCTGGAAAGGAACATTAGGGGAAAAAAAATCGGAGCCAACAGAAAACAAATAGTAAGGCAGTAGATTTAAACCCAATCTTGCCAAGTATTGCACTAACTGTAAGTAGATTAAACACTTGAGTTAATAAGTAGAAACTATCAAACTAGATAAGAAGGACTCAAATATATTCAGTCTTAAGTGACTTATTTCAAATGAACAGATAAAATAAGAGTAAGAGAATGGGAAAATATATATTATGAAGATATACTAAGTTAATATTAAGAAATACAAACAGAAATAAGAACAAATAAAAAAGCCAGTGTGGAAATAAAGGTCAAATAAAAGTAAGCTTCAAGATAAGGTTTGTTACCAGGTATAAGGAGAATTTTTTTTTCTTTTCTTCTTTGTTTTTGAGTTTCGAGTATCCAGGCTGACCTCAAACTTGCTGTGTAGATAATGACCTTGAACTTCTTTTAAAAAAAGCAAAAACTTATACATATGGGTGTTTTGCCTACATGTATATCTGTTTGCCTGGTGGAAAGATCAGAAGAGGACATTGGATCTCCTGGGACTAAGGTATAGACAGTTGTGAACCACTGCATACCATGTGGGTGCTGGCAAATGAACCCAGATCCTCTGGAAGAACATCCAGTGTTCTTAACTGCTGAGCCACCCCTCCAGCCCCACCATGAACTTCTGATCCTTCTGTCTCCATTTATGGAGTACTGGGAATACAGGTGTGCTCCCCTGTAGCGGCACAGATTAAGATACACGGGAGTGGATATCTCACTACACACCACCACTGACGGTTTCTTTGATGTTGGTCATCAAATCTAGGGTTTCTTACATGCTAGGGAACCACTGAGCCACCTCATCAGTTCTGGGATTTAGATGTTTAAGAATAGGGAATTGGAAGGATTAGTTGTGTCTGAAGATCATCTCCCTGTGTCATCATAGTGTTCTCCCTCAGTCAGTCCAGACAGCCCACCAGTGTGTGTGTGTGTGTGTGTGTGTGTGTGTGTGTGTGTGTGTGTGTCCGAGTGCATGCGCAGATATACATGGAGGCAGAAGACAACCTTGTTGTGGTTCCTCAGGCACCATTCACTTTTGTTTTTTGAGTCAGGGTCACTCACTGACCTGGAATTCTACATAAGCCCCTCTGCCTGTTCAGTTGCTGGCTGTCCTTTCTCACTCTGGCAGAGGCAGCCACTCTCCTAGACTCCTCCTTCCCAAATAAATCTCTTTCTTAAAAGAGTTTTGGGTGAAGATCAGAACCTTTGCTGAGATGTTCCCTTAAGGGAGCTGAGCAAGAAACAAACAAACAAACAAAAAACCACGAAGAAACAATTACATCTGCTGGGAAACTCCCTTCAGAGTGGAGCAGCAAAAAGCAAAACAAAACAAAAAACTTTTCCCCGGAGCCAGAGGAGATTGCTGTTTCTGCAGGGGTTTTCCCTTTAGCTGAGTGAAGCAGAAAAAGAAATAGATACCTCTGTTAGGAGGTTCCTTTGCTTAGGTGAACAGACCAGAACTCAGCTCTCTTCGAGGAGCCTGATTGCTACATCCTACAGGGAGACCATCCCCCACTGCACCCCAGTTTAGGTATTGCCTGACTTGGGATACTTTTCCCTCAAGAGCTGTAACAATCGCACTTACAGATCACGGAAAAATCATATTGGCTAAGATGAATGCAGGAGGAGGAGAGTTCAAGGCTGGCCTGGGCTACATAGTGAGCACAAGTCTCAAAAAAAAAAAAATAGTAAAGAATTAAAGTGATGAAGAGCAGGAGGGAATCAGTTAACCACACATCAACATTTATGAGATACAGATGAGACTCACTTCGGAGGAAAATTTGTTGCTTTCAGGGCTTAGAGGAAAGGAAGGAAAGAAGGAGGGAAGGAAGGAAGGAAGAAAGGAAGGAAGGAAGGAAGTTGGGTGGTGGTGGTGTATGCCTTCGACCCCGAGAGGCAGAGGAAGGCAAATCTCTGAGTTCCAGGCCAGTGTGGTCTCCAGAGCGACAAAGAAAACTGTATCAAAAAACAAACTAATTTCAATCCAAATTTACAGAAAAAAAAAAACGTAATAAAAATGAGCAGAAACAAAACAAGAAATCAAGAGTCAGGCATGGTGGCACACACCTTTAATCTCAGAGAGACAGAGACTGGCAGGTCTCTTGACTGGTCTACATTGTGAGTTCCAGGACAAACAAGGCTATGTAGAGACTCTGTCTCAAAAAACAAACAAACAAAGAGGAAACCAACAAAAGAAAATTACAATTTAACTTTTTGAAAAAGATTAGAAAGGTTCATAAACTCCAGCAAGATTCAACAAAAGGAGGCAGAGGGATGAGGAGAGAGAAGGTAAGCAGGCTATCTTAACATAGTAAAATCACCATACTCAGAAGGCTCCGGAGGAATTAGAAGAATCCTGAGGCTTCATAATGAGAACTTGTCTCAAAAACTAAAACTAAACTAAACCATAGCCAACATAAAGGCCCATTTGTCCCATATAGACAAGATTTTTGTATGTTTGAAATTATATCAAAATAAACATTTAAACAAAGTGGGAGAAACGTGCAAACTGATACTAACACAGGCCCCAAGTTTCCATGCAGAGAGGCTGCCTTTTTCTGCTGATGTGATGATAGCCGGAGGGGTGCCAGAAGGAACAGAGTCATGGTTGGAGAAAAGGATGAATCCTTAGCTGCACCATGACCTTGGCTGGTTGTGGTCCCAGTGTACTTTCTGCTGACCTCGATGCCTACACGGGCTATCCCACGTCCTTGTCTCCCGGAGCGTTCTGACCGGCATCAGGTTTCCACACACACATGCCAGTTAGCAATCTCCCTTGGAATCTATTTGTTTATTTTACATTTTTCTGTATTTTATTTTGTGTGAGTGTGGGGGTGGGGCGGGTAGTGGAGTGCTACACTGCCTGTGTGTGGGCGTCATAGGACAACTGAGGACATCAGTTCTCATTCCACAGTGTGGGATTGACTCAGGTCGACAGTCTCAACAGCATGCTCCTCTACCCACTGCGCCATCGAGAAGGCCCTCTTTGGGGTTTTCTCCATACCAGCACCCCTTGCGGGTCTAACCTGAACACCAATAAAAGGCATTTACCCCCTTGCAATACTATGGAGGGAGAGCACAGAGCTTTCCAGGGAGAGAAGACAGGCGTTTAAATTTAGATACGTGGATGAAAGCAAGCCTCGTGCTGCATCTGATTCGGAAACAGCGCAGAGCCTCTCCTTTCTTCTAAAAGCCAACAGCTGTTCAGAGACGTGCGGGCTGAACCACTTCCTCCTGCTCAGAAATTCTCAGAGCAGCACACGTGCACACATACATATGGTTAGAACAAAGGAGCAAAATGAAAACTAATTCATCCAGAATGCTCTCAAAGCAAGGGTTATATTTCAGGTGAGAAACTAATTAGTGAACCAGGGCTGGTGTGTGGGAGTTGGTAAGAAACAGACATTTCTTTTTCAGGAGCAGTGTTTCATACCTGTGACCTCAGCCCTGGAGAAGCTGAGGCAGGAGGATTGTCCCAAATCAAAGGACAGCCTGGGCAACACAATGACAGTTTGCCTTTAAAAAAAAAAAGTTGGGGCTGGAGAGATGGCTTAGTGGGTAAAATAGCCTTATGGCAAATCTAAAAACCTGACATCAGTCCCTCCTCAGACCCACGTGATAGAAGGAGAGCGCCAATTCCTGCAAGTTGTCCTTCACTTACAACACACACACACACACACACACACACAGCAATTCTAACTTTTTTTATTTTGAAAAAGTTCAAACTCACACAAGAAGACAGTGTGTTGAACCCCTCCCACACCCATCACCTATGCTGAACAATCCAGTTCCATACAGTGGGAAAGAATTATAAAAGAGGAAGTCTACAATTTGGGATCTAGAGCAAGGCTTTGTTGGGAGCTAGCTTCAACCTAGTTAGCTGGCTAAGCAGAGCTCTTTGTTTAATTTCAATTTCCTTATCAGTATAAAGAAAAGCTATTTATTCACCAGTCACCATCTGCTCCAAGCTTTGTAGTTCCTAGGTCAAGTTCTCAGGCTCTGCAGAGTTCCATGGTTTTAGGTGATGACATGTTTGTTTTTCTCTCAGTCTTGTTTTGTTTCTTTGGCTGGTCTTGCCTCCTCCTGATGCAGCTGTGTTAGCCTCCAGGACTAGGATTATAGATGTTTGTTACTATGTACTGCCTGGGTGATCCCTTTTTAATTAAGAATAAAAAGAAAGCTTTGTTGTTGTTTTCTATAGTTTTTTTTTTCATGAAAAGCAAAGGCTATCTTTTATTTTTCATTTCTGTTGTCTTGAGACAGGGTCTCACATGGTCTAGCCTGGTGTCAACCTTATTATGAGGCCGAGGATGGTCTTGGACTCGAAAACTTGCCTCCTCCAGAGTGCTGGGACTACAGGCCTATGATAGCAGACCTGGAAAGACTGTTTCTAACTCTGGGCTAGAGAGATGGCTCAGTGGTTAAGAGCACTAACTGTTCCAGCAGAGGACCTGGGCTCAGTTCCAAGCACTCACATGGTGGCTCACAGCCACCTATAACTATAGTTTCAGGGCATACACTGCCCTCTTCTACCCTCTTCATGGGTATGGGAATGTGATGCACCTGTATATATGCAAGCACTCACACATACACATAAAATAAATAAATAAACAAATCTGATATGGACCACATGGCAGCCATTGCTGCTTGGCAAAGTTCCAGCATTTCGACATTGCAGGCCACACTTTCCAGTACCTTTTTACTTTCATTTTTAATGATTCTCAATATTAATGCGCTTCCCTTTGGGAAATTTTGTGCAAGCTTTGGTAAAGGATAAAAAATGTGTACCATGATAGCCTCTCTAAACAAAATAACTCTTTGGAAAAAATCCCTACCTCTGTGGAACCAGGAATTCCATTGTGCCCTCCTAATTACACCAGGAGCAGGAAAGCTACAGATTTACTAGACCCACCTGATCCCAGGGATGAAAATGCCTACAATTCAGACCCAGAGCCTGAGGCCATTAGGGGCAAGAGTACAGTCAATAAATACAGAGAAATCAGAATGGTATGAGAGAGCCAGAAAGCCAGACAAGGGCCATGACAGGCCCTGCTGCTAGACCTCCCAGGGACCAGGCATTAGTTTCAGTTTACTGGAACCAGCTGGAGTTGAGCAAGCAGTTCTTGTGAAAGCAGCAACCAAGGGGCAACCAATCAGAGGGCACCTCACAACCTTGTGCAAGCTTAAGAGAACCAAAGATAGCTTCTCCCACTGAAAAGCTGAAAAGCCCCTAACCACTGAGCCACCAACCAGTCCTATAGCAACCTGTAAACTGTTTGAAGCCACCAATCAGTCCCAGATTTGAAAGGTTCGGGCTTTGACGCTGATCAGCTCTACCTCTCTAAGAGACAGACTCCGCCCCTGACCATACTCAGGGCATGCGCAAGAAAACATGCTATGTCATTGCCACATCACCCATGACGACTCTGGACATACGTGGAACCTCAGTGAGCATGCTCAGTCTTCTCTTTAAAAGCTCCAACTTCTCTCTCTGCTTCCTCTCTACTTCTCTCTCGGCTTCCTCTCTACTCTCCTTCTCTGTTTCTTCTTGGCTCTCTCTCACCTATGCACTCTCTCTGCCCCTATGGCAACCGGCCATGGTGGTCAGCCATTACCCCTGTTCCTCTTCTCTCTTAGTCTCCCTACTCTGCCGGGCCCGTATAATAAACTAGTCAACATGTCTCATCTTAAAGCTTTCTCTTTTCCTCTTTTTAAATAAAAACATAACAAGATTGATCTATCCTTTCTGGAATTCCTCTAATCTTGCTTGAAAGGAGCCTGTAGGCTTCTCTTGTCATTGCCACCATGAGCCACCCCAACATGTTGGAATTTTAATAAATGCTCTTGCTGATTGCATATGTGACTGGTGGTTGTTGGGACCTGTTAGACCCCCGGAAAACTCAGGTATCGGGGTCTCAGGCCAAGCCCTCGGTCACCCCAATCACCAGGCGGAATCGAGAGCTTGCTGCAAACTGCATGAGGCTTTATTGTTTTTTTAACGAGCTAACCCCATGTTAGCTCGGGTCTTTTGTCCACCCACCATGGCGGTTGGCTACAAAAGATAGCTCGAACCACTGAAGAGAGAGAGAGATCTTGTAGGGCAGCGTAAGGGGAGTGTCTAGGGGTACGCAGAGGCTCACGATTGGTGTGCCTCCAGGGCTTGGAGGGCTTGCCCTGAGTTGATTGGCCAACTGGTTGTTATGGCCCATAAGCCCTCCCAGGGTGGTTGCTATGCTCTGCGCGTCATTGCTGTGCACTTGTCCGCAAAGTACACCCAGGGTCGTAAAGCATAGCGCCACCAGCTAACTTCTGATTGGTTCCTTGTCACAAGGCAGGCGTCTGACTTTCTAGTATCTAGGACAACGTCAGACAAGCACGTGTTCAGCTGTTATGGCTGCCGAAAGGGGAGCTGGTCCCTTCAGACCCAGCCCCCATGGGGTTTCTATGAGTTGTTTTCCAGCATAACCACAGGTACCTTCTGTTTTCCTGGCCTCGCCCCACTAGCATCAACATCCTGTTGTGAACCCTTACACCTGGGGTTTTTGTAAGTCTGTATATAAGGCTGCTCCACAATAAAGGTAAGAGACACATTCTCTCAGAAAACGACCAGACATCTTGTTGTTCATCCAAATCTCCAGGCTTTTGCCCGATACCGATACTTAGTCATGGTGCAGGCAGCCACAGGTGGTCTTCTGTGGGACTTCTCATGGACCCTAAAAGGTATAGTATAACGGGAAAAGAGTAAGAAATCAAAACCTTCCCTTTGGGGAGCGTATGAGGGGAACAGGCCCATATAGTAAGACTAAGAAATTGTAATATAATAATATGCCAGGCATTGGTGGTGCACATGCCTTTAATCCCAGCACTCAGGAGACAGAGGCAGGCAGATCTCTGTGAGTTCAAGGACAACCTGGTCTACAGAGCAAGTTCCAGGACAAGCTCCAAAGCTACAGAGAAACCCTGTCTCAAAAAACCAAAACCAAAACAACAACAAAAGAAACTGTAGTATTGTGTCTGGTCCCCAGAAAATGTCCTTTCCCCAAGGTCAGGCATTTGGATGAGGGTCTTCATTCCCTGGGGGGGCTTGAGGAAAGTTCCTGCTTGATGAAGCAGGAACTTTCTTATCTCTAGCAAGAGGTCTTTCCATGAACACATGAGTGGTACCTACTGTCAAGGTCAGTGCTAGATTCTTCAACTCCTGATCTCCAGGCATGCCTCAGCTCACATGCCCCTTGTCTCCTGTTTAATCCTATGTGCAGCTATAAAATATAAAAGGGATAATCTTTTTTTTCAATTAAAGGCTGCTGTCAGTCATCCCAATTTGCTCTGCTTTCTCCTCCCTCCCCTTCCCCCCAATCCCTCCTGCTTGTAAGGATTCTGGGCATTATGCCCCGCCCACACCTTACCTGGCAGAATGCACTCAGGCAGTACCTTGGTTAGCCCAGGTTCCCTGGCTGCTATATCAATATCACTACGTAGTCTGCACACAGGTGCAAAGGACTCTTTAAAAAGGAAAATTCCAGCGGGGTGGTGGTGGTGCACACCTTTAATCGGGAGGCAGAGGCAGGTGGACCTCTGTGTGTTCCAGACCAGCCTGGTCTGCATAAAAAGGAAAATTCCTGCCCACTTCTGCTTTGCTCTCTTTCTCCATGTTCCTCTGAAGGGGCAGACAGGACTTTCCCTGCCTTCCTCTTCTGTCTCTCCCCATCTGTCTCCCCTCTTTCTCTTCTTTTCCTCCCCAATCCCTTCTCTTTCTAATAAAACTTCTCATGTAAGCTCTGTCCCTCACCTGTTAGGGTGTTTTATCCCTAACACCACCGACTCCTCACATCCTCTGTGGGACCTGAACCACCCCCCCATACACACACACACACACTCCCACTGAAGCAGATCTTCAGCCCAAATGGTTTTAAAAGGAATTATTTCATTTCAGGTCTGAAGAGATGGCTGAAGAGCACTTGCTGCTCTTCCAGAGGACCTGAGTTCAGGATCCCAGCACCCATGTCATGTGACTCACATTTGCCTGTGCTCTGACTCCAAAGGATCTGACACCCTCTTCTGGCCTCTAGAAACACCACACACATAAGGCACACACCATACACCCCCCCCCCACCTTTCTAAAATGTATCTCATCTCACAACAAAAGGTTTTCTTTTAAAGGTATTTTCTTAATTTTGCAATGGATTTAACATGATGAATAGGGCAATGATCTATTAGAAGTGATAGTCTACAGCTAGGCCAGGCAGCACAGGCCTGCAATTCCAGCTCTTTGGGGAAGGCTACAGTATGAAGATCCATAGTTCAAGGCCTGCTTGAGCTACATACAGAGCTAGCGCAAGGCCCAGCCTGGGCAACCTGGTGAGACTCTATCTCAAAGATTCTTTTTTTAACTAAGAAAGGACTAAAGTCATGGCTTAGCTCTTGCCTAACAATCATGAGGCCCTGGATTCAATGCTCAGCACAGACAAAGAGGAAGAAGAGAAGGAAGACAAAAGAGAAGTGGTAACAGTTCCCCTAAGTGACACAGGATATTAGGGAAGATAATGAGGCTGGGGGGGAGGGGCTCTGTGAACCTGCCTTTATGTTAAAAGTGGGGCATGCAAGAGGTAGGCCAGGGAATGCTTTGTCAAGGGAGAAGGAATAAAAGGGACTCACTATAAAGAGGGAGCTGAAGTACCGAGGCCCTTCTGAATAAGCAGGAGAATGGCCTGCAACAAACATGAGAATACCTTCCCACCAATCTTCTCAGCCGCTACCTCAATGCTCTGCAGCCATCTCGCACCCCGTGATGGTCCAGGTCATGTCAGGCTCCCTGCATGCACTCTCTACTTCCTTCCTGCAAGTGTTATCGTTATTATTGTATGGTTTCATGACTCTTTGACCAAAACTTAGGTAGGTCTATCTTTCATGGACTGTGTTTGGTCACCTACAGAATACCAAAAGCCTGCCTCAGTGTCTGGCCCAAGTTGTGCTCCCTATAGCTTGAGTGTGTGAATATATAAATAAATAAGTAAATGGACAAATGGATGGATGCGTGGATGAATGAATGAATGAATGAATGAATGAATGAATGAATGGGAAGAGTCATTGACATACTCTCAGGACTCTAGGCCCAGTATTCTTTGTGGAAATTCCTCAGAGGGTGCAATTTTATGGTCTGCAGTTCCCGTTGACTCTGGGTGGTTCTAGTAGCACCTTCCCATGGCGGGGTCCTGATGGCCAATGTTGTCACTGCTCTCCAGTCTAAGCTCAGCTCAGTTGCTTTCTCTGGAGGTCACTGGACAGCTTCCTGAGTTGAGCAGTGAGAGGGAAGGTAGACAGCCCAGTTGGGAAGTGAGGAGGATGCAGGTGTTTTGTTTTTTTGTTTTTTCAAGTTTAGCTTTGGGAGAGGGGAAACTTTAGGTGACAGTTTGGGGTCAAGGCAGTTTTTTGGTTTTTGTTTTAGGGATTTAAATGCATTTAAGTATCAGTTGTAAGGTTCCAGCTAGAAAGGAAGATGGAATGAACAGTCATAAGAAGACTCCCAGGAGAAAGAGACAGCCCTCTGGAGCCTGTTTCACTAACTTTGTGGCTCAGAGTTGGCTGAGGTCCCACACCGTGAGGCAACCCCTCCCCACAATTCCATCACGGGATGCTAGACCACCACACAGGACCTGGAAGAGAAATGTCCGGGATGAGTTTGAATCACTGACCGATCACCCACTTCCACTTATGGAGATGGGGGAAGGTTTCCAAAAGAGGCCTCGGGGTGAGGAAGACTTTCTGGTGCTGGCTTCAGCCTTCCATTGGACATCTGGGGAAACTAAAGGGTGGCCCCTGGACCCAGGGACCCAGGGACACAGGGATGTGTTCTGAGAGGGACGATCACATGGCATGGAGGGAATGGGGGGGTCACAGGTGTGAGGGGGTGGCCAGGAGCTGGTTTAGAGTAGGGTGTCTCCAATTTTAGTACTCACAACCCCTTTTTACCCAAGAAATGTTTATGTGACTTGTTTTATAAAATATATGAAATAGGCACACCAACCAGGCTGGTGAGACAAAGGCACTTGCCACTGAGTTGCACAGCCTGAGTTTAATCTGTGAACCTATGTGGTAGAAGTCGTCCTCCAGCCTCCTCACATGTGCTGTGACATGTGTGCCCCTCCACACAAGTAAACAAAAGAAAATAATTAAACTTTTCCCACTAACAATCCCCTTTGTACTTGACAAAACTATGTGTGCTCTTGGTCCATAAATATACAAATCAAACATTTATTAGACAATAAATTACAAATAATTGTATTTTAAAAATTTGTGGCTACAGCCGGGCGTTGATGGCGCACGCCTTTAAATCCTGGCACTCGGGAGGCAGAGGCAGATGGATCTCTGTGAGTTCGAGACCAGCCTGGTCTACAAGAGCTGGTTCCAGGACAGCCTCCAAGACCACAGAGAAACCCTGTCTCAAAAAAAACAAAAAAACAAAAACAACCAAAAAACAAAAACAAAACAAAAACAAAAAACAAAACAAAAAATTTGTGGATACATATCATTTTACCACTTATTAAAGATTAAAGAAAATTTGCACACTAATGAGAGGGATGTGTATGCTTACTTTTACATAAAAAAGAATCAAATATGGGCCGAATGGTGCTGCAGGCCGAAGAGCATCTTGAACATTTTTAAGAGTTAATTGACATTCTGATTTTATGATTGCCAAGGCTGAGAATGCTGCCTCCACAAAACATGCAGTACAAAATGGCAGAGGTATGTTTAAGGCCATTTCAGAAATTGTTGGGAATCCGGTACTAATCCCAAGCCAAGATTCATCAAATGACTTCTTATGAAACTCAAGTCAACAACTCACATGGTACTTTTTATTGGCTTGCATGTTTCATGTGTGTGGTTGAACATGTGTGCACATTTATGTGGAGGCCAGGGCTTAATTAAGGCCAGGTGTCTTCCTCTATCACTCTCTACCTTACATATTGATGCAGAGTCTCTCACTTGAACTCAGTCTTAAGATCTGGCTAGTCCAGCTTGCCAGCTTGCTTGGAGGATCCTGTCTCCACCTGCTGCATACAGGATTATGGGCAGGCACAGTGGTATTTATGTAGGTGTAGGATTCTGAGTTCTGGTCCTCATGCTGGCACAACAAGCATTTCAACAAGCACTGAGCCCTATCCTCAGTCCCTCCAGCAGCAATCTTTTTAAGATTTATCTTTTATTTTGTGAGTGTGGGGGGTGTGTGTACACATGCTCCTGTTTTTATGCCACCTGTGTGGGTATGCCCACAGAGATCTGAAGATGGTGTTAGATCCCAAGTGACAAAATTATATGCAACTGGGAGCCAGACACCCAATGTGGTCCAGAGAACTGATCCCAAGTCCTCTGGAAGAGCAGTAAGCACTCTTAACTGCTAAGCCACCTACCTCCCTAGCCCTCAGAAAGCAGTTTTTAAGATCAAGCATTTCACACAATACAATCCAAAAATACACTAATTGTAAACTTACATGCTGAGAAACAACAATAGGAAAATAGTATCTTTTGTTGTTGTTGTTGAGGCAGTCTTGTAGTCTGGATGTCCTAGAACTCTCTATGTAGAGAGGCTGGCCTTGAACTCACAGAGGTTCACCTGCCTCTGCCTTTCTAGCACTGGCATAAAAAGTGTGCACGACCATACCTGCCTGGCCTTGTCTTTGTTTTCTATAACTAAGCTAATGTATCTATCTGAGCAGAAAGTTTTGTATGCACGGTAAAGTCACTAAGGCAGGGTGTTCCTGGCAACTAACTGTGGTGGTGTTAGGTGGTGTGACAACATGCAAAGGGCAAAGTGTGCCGTGTGTTCTGAACGGAGGCTGCAGTGAAGTTGCCTGATGCAATATGGGTGAGCACTGCCAGAAATGTCTTGGGTTATTATATGTCTGATTTCGGATTAACTTGTGGTTGTATAAGCAGAAACCTTTTAGCGAGCTTTTCGTAACCACCACATTCAGTAAAATGACCCCATATGGGGTTCTAGGGTTAAGCCTAGAGCCTCCTGCACTCTACCACTGAACTACATGCTTAACTCTTGTTTTTTTTTTTTTTTTGAATCCTTTTTTGAGACAGGATCTCATGTAGTCTAGGCTGGCCTCAAACTCACTATTAAGGTGAGGATGACCTTGAACTTTTGATCTTCCTGCTTCCGATTTTCTAGTGCTGAGGTTATAGGTGCGCTCCAGCAGGCCTGGTATGCGTGGTACTGAGGATCGAACCCAGGACTTTGTGGATACTAGGCAAGTATCTACCAGCTGAGCTGTAGCTCCAGGTCACCCTTCATGTGTCTGAGTGCTTCACTATATAACCCAGACTCACTGGTCCTCTTGCCTCTGTGCCTTTGGAGCACTGGGTTTACAAGTGTGCACTGCCATGCCCTGCTGTCTGGAGACATTTTTGATGGTCATGACTAGGATGTACTACTAGTATGGTTGTCTAGTGTGACAAGGCCAACAAGGCTGCTAAATACCCCACCATGTACAGGCTGGAGGCAGCTGAGAGGGCAGGAGGCTGGGCAGTTTGTCTGAGGAAGGTAGCAGAACTCCTGAGACGGTCAGAACTTTGTGTGTGTGTGTGTGTGTGTGTGTGTGTGTGTGTGTGTGTGTGTGGTGTAAGAGCCTCATCTCAGCCGGGCACTGGTGTCTCACTCCTTTAATCCCAGCACTCAGGAGGCAGAGGCAGGCGGATCTCTGTGAGTTCGAGGCCAGCCTGGTCTACAGAACGAGTTCCAAAACAGGCTCCAAAGCTATAGAAAAACCCTGTCTCAAAAAAAAATTAATTAAAAAAAAGAGCCTCATCTGCTGGGAGTAGGGGGATGGGAGGGCCTTGGGTACCTGAGCAAATGGGAGATTGCAATAACCCTAGGAGGGGAGACAAGTTTATGATACATGACAAGGCTGCTGAAGTATAGACAGACAGACAGTATATAAGGGGCTTGCTGAGACTGCAACTCTGCGTGTTCTTAGGGGTTCCTGCAGATGTGAGGGGTGAGGAATGTGTGAGATGCAGCCTCTATGGACTTTGGAGGGGACATGCTACTCAGGGTTGAGGTGGCAAGGAGCAAATGTGGCCCCTGATCACAAGGATGTGGAGTCCCTTACCAAGTGGAAAGAAGCATTGAAGAGCTGGGTCTGGGAAAAGTAGGGACAAGAGAGGTCCCAGGGCCCTCACCCGAAACTGGCAGTGTCCCATCTAGTCCCTACAGGGATTCCCATGCCCAATGTCTTGCTTCCTTCCTTTCAAGGGTCAAAGTCCTTATGGAGGGGTGCCCCCTCTTCACCCTCCTCTTTACTGTTTCTGACTCCCATAGATTACCAGAGTGCCCTTCCCCGAGTCAGAGAAGGAGAAGCAGGGCCAAGAAAGCAAGCATGCAATAGGCTCCTGGACCATGTCAACTTTACCAGGAGAGGTCTGTGATGATCAGCTTCTGGAAGGTATTCTCCAGTTCCCAGGAATCTTCCTTCATATTTGAATATTTGTGTGTGTGTGTGTGTGTGCCTTAACTCACAGATCTACCTGCCTCTGCCTTTCAAGTGCTGGTATTAAAGGTGTGTGCTACCATGCCCAGGCAAATGTATATATTTTAAATTATAACAAAATAGTTGAGGCTGAGTAAGTTTATAAAGACAAAAAATTGGGGAAAAAATAGCAACGTGGTGATGGCAGTACCCACTTTTAATCTCAACACTTGGGAGGCAGAGGCAGGAGGATTTCTGTGAGTTTGAGGCCAGCCTGGTCTACAGAGTGAGTTCCAGGACAGTCAGGGCTACATAGAGAAACCCTGTCTCAGAAAAAAGAAAAGAAAAAAGGAAGAGAGAGAGAGAGAGAGAGAGAGAGAGAGAGAGAGAGAGAAAGAAAGATGGGGGCTGGAGAGATGGCTCAGCTGTTTAGAGCACTGGTTGCTCTTCCAGAGGATTCAGGTTCAATTCCCAGCAATCACATGGCAGCTCACTTGCTCACTCCCATCAATGTTAATACTTTCTTTGTTTTTTTTCTTCAAGACAGTTTCTCTGTATAGCCCTGGCCCTCCTGGAACTCACTCTGTAGACCAGGCTGGCCTCGAACTCATTGAGCTCCACCTGCCTCTGCCTCCCGAGTGCTGGCACTAAAGGTGTACTACCACTGCCCAGCAATGTTACTCCTTTCCAAGGGCAATGCACCAGTGACCTCCAGGTACCACTTCTCAAAGGCCTCCTTCTCCCTCCTCCCCTCCCCCTCCTCCTCTTCCCCTCCCCTTCCCCCTTCTTTCCTCTTTCCCCTCCCCTCTCCCCCTCTTCCATCTTCTCTTTCTCCCCTCTCCCCTCCTCCTCCTCTTCTCTTCCCTCTCCCCTTCCTCTCCTTTTCCTCCCCCTTCTCCTCTCCCATTTCCTCCTCCTCCCTCTCCTCCTCCTCCTCCCCCTTCACCACCACCTCTCCCTCATCTTTTCAGTCTAAGACCAGCTATTCAGCCCAGACCAAGCTAGCCTTGAACTCAGGCTCTGCCTGCCTCTGCTTCCTGAGTGTGGGCTTTACAGGCCTCTGTCACACTGGCTCTTAACACACATGGGACCAGGCTTCTCACAAGGAAACTTTTAGGGGCAAATGACATGCAAACTCAATACAAATTGACCAAACCTCAGCCACCCCTGACAACCAGATGAAAACAGATCACATAAATGATTCAGGGATTGTTGGATATTCAGTCTGGAACCTTCCTCAGTGGGCCCCTCTCTTCCAGCAGGCGCCCACAGGCTCAGATGCAAGTCCCTCTCAGGACCCACAGTTTATTTCCCACTCACAAACACGTGGCTTACACAGCAGGCCTGCAGGCCTCTTCCTAACCGTGTGTGTGTGTGTGTGTGTGTGTGTGTGTGTGTGTGTGTGTGTGTGTGTTTTCTAAATGGCAAGGCACTATTTTAGTGACTGTTTTACAGAGGAAAAAACACTGTCTGTCCATGTGATTCATTTGGTGGGTTCTAGTGATGCTGTATTGATTCATGCAACTCACCCAGCATCTGGTACGAATTAAATGAGACTTTCTCTTGGTGACAGTAAAACCAAAGATTAAACAAGTTGAACAGTAAAAAGAAGCCTGAGGACACTTGGGCGTTTGAGTAATCTTGGGGCCTGGAGTCCTCTGGGTCAGCTGTGGTCTGTCCTCTGAGCACTGGGCTGTGTCTGGCTGGCAGGGTGGTGCTCTGACCAGTCTCCACTCCTCAGTTTTCACAGGCGACTCATTGCAGGTTAAACGGCATCCCATGATGTCTTAGTATACTCTGGAGCTGTTATCCCAATTATACAATCGGGGAAATGGGCCAGACAGCACGGAAACCATCACCTAAGGAGCTAGATCTCCCTTACTTGTTCCAGGAAGCCTTACCCAGAATCCCAGAGGATAGCCAGTGGTTTTTAATGAGGGAGAGTTGCCATTTGAGGGGCATTGGGAAATGTCTGGGACATTTTTGGTTGTCGCAGTGGGGAGGGGCAGCTGGCATGCAGTGTTGAGGGAGGGAAAGGCTGCTGCTACTTACCCAGCTCATGGCTCACATGTTGGGAGAGCAGAGATTGAGAAAACAGGCTGTAACCCAAACTGACCCCAGTGCCCAAGTGACACATGGTCCCCAGGCTGCCAACTGACTTAATGGAGAGGCCTCTAGATAGGGTGAAGACATGAAGAAGCACGAGACTTTTCTGTTTAAAAAGAGTACATGGTGCCGGGCGTTGGTGGCGCACACCTTTAATCCCAGCACTCGGGAGGCAGAGGCAGGCGGATCTCTATGAGTTCGAGACCAGCCTGGTCTACAGAGCGAGTGCCAGGATAGGCTCCAAAGCTACACAGAGAAACCCTGTCCCGAAAACCCCGCCCCCACCCCACCCCCCCAAAAGGGAGGGATTTTTCCTTTCTTCTTTGGTTGTAATCAATTTTTTTTTTTTAATCCCAGCTTTGCCTACCGGAAGTGGCCCGTGTTCCTTTTTTGTTTATTTGTTTTTCGTGACAGGGTTTCTCTGTGTAGCCCTGGCTATCTTAGAACTCACTCTGGAGACCAGGCTGGCCTTGAACTCAGAGATTCGCCTGCCTCTGCCTCCCGAGCTCTGGGATTAAAGACATGCGCCACCACCGCCCAGCGGTGCCAGTGTTCTTAAAGAATCTGATTCTCTGGATCCCTCTCTGCGTCTCTGTACTGAACATGGAAAAATGACTGTTCTAAGTCTGACCCGATCCTTACATACTGGTTAATGTGTGTGATCTGCCTGTGTCCAGAGCCAAAGGCAGCTGTTAAAGCTATGTCTGGAGGCTGGCTTGAAGAGGAATGCTGGCACTAAACATGTGCCTTCTCAGAAAACTGGTCTAAGGCACACAGAGGGAGGGGCAGTGGACAGACCCCGGAAGCTGAGGAGGGAGGCTCACACTAAGTAGCTATGGCAGCCATATTGGAACCATGAGGAAGTCTAAAGAGGTGATGAGGCTGGTGCCCAGGCCCAGGCACACAGTCTGTGAGAGCAGACACAGCCGTGCTGAGGAAATACCCCTTGTTCTGTGCCTTGGGAACTGGAGAGTGCTGAGCTGCTGAGATTCTCTTAGGTTCTATATTTGAGCTAGTCAGAACTTTTTTTAATTGCCAAGACCATTCTGATGTAAAAATTGAGTTCTTTTTCTTCTTGCAAGTCAGTCCTTGGAGACTCTTCTCAGTCTACAGGCTCTGTGGGCCTCCTTCTTGATCCCTAAAGGTTTCTGGGGTTTAATTTCTTTCACATATATATTTGTTCATTTAAAAGTACTTTAGGGCTGGAGATGCAGCTCTGTTGGCAGAGCGCTCGCCTAGCATGCACTCTGGGTTTGATCCTCAGCACTGCATAAAAACAAACATGGTAGTCATGTCTGTAACCTCAGAACTCAGAAGCAGAGACATAGAGGAGAAGTTCAAGGTCATCCTAGGCTACACTGGGAGACTGAGGCCTCCAAAGTATTTTTAACTGGAAGTATGACATGCATATAGTGTATTAGTTTTTTTTTTTTTCTGTGAAATATGCCTAAGAGAAACAATTTAAAAAGAGAAATGATAGATCTTTGGAACATTGTTTCAGAGATCCTGGTCCAAGGTTGGCTGGATCCAGTGCTGTTGGTCTGAGGCAAGGCCCAGGGGATGCTCACCTCATAGCAGCAGGAAGCTCTAATACACACATTCACAACACACTGGTTGGTTTGTCCATATGATGGAGACTGAACTGTTTGGGCTGTGGCTGTGGAGGAGGCACAGCACTTAAGAGTGCTTGCTTCACAGTCAGGAAGACTGGACTGTGGTTCCCAGTATCCATGTCACAAGCTAAGTCTTCCATGCATGCTCGTAACCCCAGCTTGGGATGGGATAAGCAGAAACAAAAGACCATCGGGGCTTGCTGGCTTCCTGCCTATCTGAGAAACTCATGCCCTGGGTTCATGAAGAGACCCCTGCCTCAAAGGAATATGTATGCTGGAGGACAACACATGAACCCTCTCCTGGCCACAGGTGAACATACTCACACAAATGTGTGCATATGCAAATGCATAGAGAGACAAATCTATCTCTATCATCTATCTATCCATCCATCCATCTATTATCATCTTGGTCATCTTTTTTTAAACTTCAAAAGTTAAAGCCTGACCCTTCAGTGTGGCTATATTTGAAGATAAGAGGTTGGTAAAGCATTATAGTTAAATGAGGTCATAAGAACACTGAGGTCAGAAATCTCTGGAAATTCCCAAAGGAGCCATCATATGAACACTAAGCAAGATGACAGCCATCTGCAAGCTGAAAGAAGAGGCCTCAGAATGAAAATGAGCTTGCCAGAACCTTGATCTTGGACATCCCTACCTTCTCAAATTAATTTCTGTTATTTAAGTTACCTGGTTTATGATGTCTTGTGATCTGAGAAGACTAACACCGTGTTGCCTGTAGCAAGAACAAAGGGACAGGACCGGTTTTTAACAGAGAAGCACCCTTGGTGGGAGCTTGGGCAGCTGACCATACTCTGTAGTAGAGGTCCATGACCATATGAGCCGGAGGCCAGACAGTGGAGTGTAGCCCACGTCTGAACTGACTTGGATGGACAGCCTGCAGGAAGATGTTGGATCAATTTGGAGCTATAGTTAAATGTCAACCAACAGCCTCGCACCCATCTGTCCCCGAGAAAGCGCTTCAAGACGTCCAACAATCCATCAGGGCTTTCCTTTTATTTTCTTGGTCCAAATGTGAGCCTGGTGGGGAGGTCCATCTGAGCACTGACTTGTGAGGAAAAACCCACCCACACTTTGGAATGGATTTTTTTAATAAAGGACCAGCCAGCTCTGGAGAGAATGCTCCAGTGTGGACACAGCTCCGCCATGGAGTTAAGTGACAGCCTCTCCTCGCCTGAATATTGGTGAAATCATAGCCAGAAATAGTTGGGAGAGGTCTTCTTTAGCTCCCTTTAGTTTGTCATTGTCCTATAGGTTGTCACTCTCTGTGTATTAACGTTCTGATGGCAGAAGGCTTTATTTAGTGCCTGTCTTGTCTATTGCTTGTATTTATGTCTCGAGTAGAGTTTCCATTCCTTCCTTGTTTTTCTGTTTTTGTCTCTTTGTTCCTTCAGTATTCCAGTGTAGCCTGTTCACCATCTGCATCACAAGGCTGCCCACCCTCTCTGGGATCTTTCTAAGCAGAGGGTGAAAGGTAGGGGCAGAATACAATCCAGAGCCCCTGGGGGGGCTCCTTCAAGGCAGAGCAAAGGAATGCCAAAGTGAGGGGCTGCTCTGGGGTCTTCAACTCTCTCACTAATAGTTTCTTTAAAGAGGGTGTTTTGTGTTATACTTTATGGCTGGTAGGGCATGCACGTGTGTGTGTGTGTGTGTGTGTGTGTGTGTGTGTGTGTGTGTGTGTGTGAGAAACAGGATCGCATATATCTCCAGCTGACCTGGGATTCTCTATGGCAGAGGATGATGACTTTACTTATTATGCTACCTCCACTTCCTGTGTGTTAGGATCATAGGCATGAATCACCACATTTGGCTTATGGGTGGTGTGGATTGAACCCGGGCTTCCTGTATGCTAGGCAGGCACTCTATAGCTGAGCTATAAACCCAACACCTCTGTTTATTTATTTGAGACAGGGTTTTTCTGTGTAGCCTTGACTGACTTGGAGCTTGCTCTGTAGACCAGGCTGGGCTAGAACTCAGAGATCGGCCTGCCTCTGTTTCCTGCAAGTGCTGGGATTAAAGGCACATACTTCCATTGCCTAGCTTCAACACCTCCATTTTTATTTTTATTAATATTTTAAACTAGTATGATGGCACCTTCCTTTAATTCCAGCACTCAGGACCTAGAGATAGAAGCAGGTAGATCTCTGAATTCAAGGCCAGATTGGTTTACATACTGAGTCCCAGGCCAGCCAGAGTTACACAGAAAAACTGTGTATGTGTGTGTTCCCACTCAGAGTCAAATATGGTGGTGCAAGCCTAAAATCCTGTTATCTGAGAGGTTGAGACAGACCCAAGGATTATGAATTTAATTCAGGCTAGATGTCTTAGTTAGGGTCATTATTGCTGTGATGAAACACCATGACCAAAAGCAAGTTGGGGAGGAAAGAGCTTATTTGGCTTATATTTCCATATCACTGTTCATAGAAAGAAGTCAGGACAGGAACTCAAGCTGCAGCAAGATCCTGCTGGCAAGAGTTCATGCAGAGGTCATGGAGGGGAGCTGCTTACTAGCTTGCTCAGAGCTTGCTCAACCTGCTTCCTCATAGAACCCAGGACCACTGACCCAGGGATGGAATCACCCACAATGGGCTTAGCCCTCCTCCATCAATCACTAATTAGGAAAACATCTTACAGCCTGATCTTATGGAAGCATTTTCTTAGTTGAGGTTCCCTCCCCTCAGATGACTCTAGACTGTCAAGCTGACATAAAATTATCCAGTATACTAGACTACACAGTCAGACTCTGTCCAAACAAACAAACACAGAAACTTATGGGAGATGACAGCAGTGTGGCAGAGTCCAGTTTCCTGTAGGGTCCTGATCTGAGTTGCAGAACTTGGATCTCCCATTGTGTTTGTCCTTGGGTTTGTTTCATAATTGCAGAAATCCCGTTAGAGAGAGCTCCATCCTCATGACCTCATCACCTTGGAAATTAGGGTTTTTGGATTTTTCCTCCTCCTCTTCTTCTCTCCCCCCCCCCCAGGTTTCCTCTGTGTAGCTCTGTTCTGGAACTCACTCTGTAGACCACACTGGCCTCAAACTCAGAGATCCACCTGCCCTCTGCCTCAAGGATTAAAGGTGTGTGCCACAACCAACCAGTTTGGGTTTTCTTTACTTTCTTCCTCTTTTTTTCAAGTCTCATGCAGGCCCTAAAAGATTTATATATTTCATTTGTTTTTTGAGAGAGGGTACCTGAGGAACACACTGGGCCACAGTGCACGTGGAGGTCAGAGGAGGAGTGTGAGTCTGTTCCCCCTTCCTCCAGGGGATCCCAGGGATCCAATTCAGGCAGCCAGCCTCGATGGCTAGAACCATCTCTTGGGCCCTATTTCTGGGTATTTTACTTTGTGCAGGACAGAGTTTCCTATAGCATAGGCTGGCCTCGAACTTGCAAAGATGACCTTGATCTCCTGATCCTTCCTCCCACTTCTAACTCAAATACTAGGGCTTTAGTACTATGCCACCTTGCCTGTCTCAAGGGAATTAGGGTTTCCTCACATGAATAGAGGGGTGGGGCACACACTCAACAATGCAATTCCTCCTCTCCTATGCCTGGTAATCCTCACCTCCTGGAGCAGATCACTTCTGAGAGCCCTCCTCAAGTCTCACTGTTCTGGGCTTCCTGGTACTACCTGGACCTCTTCTTCCTTGCAATGTTCCTTTCCCTTCCCTTTTCCCCTCCCCCTCCTCAGACAGCTCACACATAGACCTCAGCTAAGTGAGGCCCTGACTGCCTCATTCCACTTTCATTTTAGGGCTGTGTTTACTCTGTCTTCCTGGGCTAATTCAGGTAGAGAATTCTTTTTTGTTTGTTTGTTGTTTTTTGTTTTTGTTTGTTTTTTTTCAAGACAAGGTTTCTCTGTGTAGCTTTGGAGCCTATCCTGGCACTCACTCTGGAGACCAAGCTGGCCTCGAACTCACAGCGATCCGCCTGCCTCTGCCTCCCGAGTGCTGGGATTAAAGGTGTGCACCACCAACGCCTGGCCAGGTAGAGAATTCTAGGGAGCCAACAATCTTGCATTTGGGAGAACTCAAGGTCTTCCCGGTGTTCTGGCGCCTGGGTCCTCTGGCCCCATCTCTTCTTGCCATCCTGCTTGTCTGCACCAGGGACAATGACAGACAATTCAACCTCTGCTTCAGGTCTCCTGAAGGATGTGGCCACACTCCACTCTGGGTTCTTGGCCTGTGCTGGTAGGAAGTGTTCCAAGCCCAAGGCTCTGAGGCCTTGGACAGCCTCTGACACCTTGAATATTTTTATTTTCTTAGCTTCTCACCCTTCATCTACAACTTGCCATGGCAATTTCAACATCCTTTGTGTCATTGAAGCATTCTTCCCTGAATCTTGAGATTAATTCCAGGCCTTTCTGGAGTGGGAATTTCCCAGCTAGGGTGAACTCCTAGCATGGCATTTTCCCACACAAAGCCAATTTCTTCACAGAAAATTGGAAGCCAGCTATTACTTTTAAAAAGTATTTCCCTGGCTGGGTGGTGGTGGCACACGCCTTTAATCCCAGCACTTGGGAGGCAGAGGCAGGCGGATCTCTGTGAGTTCGGGACAGCCTGGTCTACAAGAGCTAGTTCCAGGACAGCCTCCAAAGCCACAGAGAAACCCTGTCTCGAACCCCCACCCCCCAAAAAAACTTCCCTACCTTGTTCCAGTCCCATTTCTTTTACTCCCCCTTACGGCGTGCATGCTCCACAGGCACTTCAAAGCTTGGCTGTCTGAGTCAGAGTCCCTCTCATTATCTCCTACTGTCATCTCCTTTTTTTCTTGTTTTTTTCCCTCTCCATTTTTTAAAATTCAAATTAGAAACAAGATTGTTTTACATGACAATCCCAGTTCCCTCTCCTTCCCCCCTTCCCTGCCTCCCCCCTGCAACTAACACCCTACCTATCCCATACCCTTTCTGTTCCCCAGGGAGGGTGAGGCCTTCCATGTGGGGGGGGGTCTTCAGAGTCTGTCATATCCTTTGGGCCACCCATGTGTCTAGTCTCAGGGAGTATCCTTCTATGTGGAATGGGCTCCCAAAGTCCATTCCTATGCTAGGGATAGGTACTGAACTACTACAGGAGGTCCTGTAGATTTCCGAGGTCTCCTCACTGACACCCACGTTCATGGGGTCTCGATCAGTCCCATGCTGGTTTCCCAGCTATCAGACTGGGGACCAAGAGCTCTCTCTTGTTCAGGTCAGCTGTTTCTGTGGGTTTCACCAGCCTGGTCTGGACCCCTTTGCTCATCACTCCTCCTTCTCTGTAACTGGATTCAAGTTCAGTTCAGTGTTTAGCTGTGGGTATCTGCTTCTACTTCCATCAGCTGCTAGATGAGGGCTATCGGGTGGCATATAAGTCAGTCATCACTCTCATTATCAGGGGAGAGCATTTAAGGTAGCCTCTCCTCTGTTGCTTAGATTGTTAGTTGGTGTCATCCTTGTAGATCTCCGTACATTTCCCTAGTGCCTGATTTCTCCTTTTACTCTCTTGACTAAAGACCTATTGGACTGGGCTCCTGGGTTGAGCCTGACTGCCACCTTCAGGCCAGCCTCATTGCTTGAGAACTGCTTCAAGGCAACCTTCACATCCATCCTCACAGCTCTACCCAAAACTTTGTATTCAACACCATGGAATCCCAGCGTCCTCAGGTGCAGCCAGTTCTCTGCTGCCTCACACTGAACACTAGTTACTGCTGCCTAGTTACTCATGATGTCCCCAGTGAACCAAAGTCCCCGTCACTCTCTAGTCTTTGTGCCCTGTATTAGTTACTTTTCTATCACTATGATAAAACACCATGATCAAGGCAACCTATAGAAGAAAAGGTTTATTTGGGCTTATGGTTCCAAGGGGATGAGAGTCCATCCATGATAGTATACCTGCTGGAGCAGGAGGCTCACATCTTCACACCGCAAGCAGAGACCAAACTGGGAAAGACACGTGGCTTTGAAACTGCAAAGCCTGTCCCCAGTAACACACCTCCTAAACTTACCCAAATAGCACCACCAACCGGGGACCAAGTGTTCCAATGTCAGCACCTACAGGGACGGTTCTAACCCACATCACCACACACCTGCTGTCTCTTCTTTTGTCTTCCCGTCTCCTGCCCTACTATCATAGTCTTTGCTACCTTTTCTGGAAATCTGTCCTGGATCCCTCACTTGTCCCATGGTGGACAGAGCCTAATGACATTTTTTATGGTCATAATAATATAAACACTACTGACTTAATTAAACACTGTGATATTTAGTCTTTGGGGACAATAGGAGGGGAATCATGTCTTTGTGTTGGTACTGGATGGACTATAGATGGGGACGGGATATATTATTTTAAAAAATTAAGTCAGAAATCAGGTGCTGGCTCAAAAACAAAACAAAAACCCACAGTCTAGCAGGAATGGTACTAGTGAAAGTCTGTAATTGTAGCACTTGGGATGTGGAAGCAAGAGAATCAGGAATTCAAGGTCATCCTCAGCTACCTGGTGAGCACAGGTTAACCTAAGCTGCATTAAGACCCCATCCCAAAAAATAAACACAGGGGCTGGCAAGCTGGCTTGGTGGGTATAGGAGCTTACTGCCAAGCCTGACCATCTGAGTTCTATTCCTGGTTCTCGAATGGTACAATGAGAGACTGGTTCCCACAGGCCATCCTCTGACCTGTGTTATGTGCCCCGTCCCTGCAAGTAAGCCCAGAAAACCCCCAAGACCCCAAAAGTCATAGAAGCGTAGTATTTGGAATTACAGAAATAAATAGCCACATGTAAATCACTTGAGTTTGACCTTTGAAGGGTTGGGTTAGGAAAGAGCTGCTATTTAACTGATATTTAAAATACAACAAATCAAACAACAATTAAATTAAGGAGATGAATCAACCAGAGCCAATTGGAGCTGCTTTGCTCACAGTAGGAGGGCAGGCCCTGGATGCCAGCACCTGCCTTTCAGAGCACAGCTTGAGTACAGAGCAGCCATGCACTCCCCAAAGTCTCTGAGAAGGACCAAGGCCAGCGTCCGGCCTTGGCAAGGTCCTCATCTGGGCACCAGCTGATTTCTGCAATGCAGGAGCAGGTCGAGGAACTCTGCTGCATGTTGTTTTTATGAAGAGGCCAAAGCAGGCACCCCGTCTTCTGGGGTTTATCTAACATCAGAGACAGAAACTGGAGCTTCCTTTCTGTGGCCAAGCCCATGCCTATGAACCCCTGCCTCCCCAGCAGCTGTGTCTTGGGGAGGTGCCTTTTGCTGGCTACCCACCAGCCTTCTCTGTCAGTCCCTCTCTGAGCTCCATGGAGGGTGTCTCCCGAGACAGCTCTGCTCCTGGAGCTGTCTTTGACATCATGCAGTTTATTATATTACTATTATTATTTTTTTAGACAAAAATCTTGGCCACATTAAATCATGGAAACTGGTTCGATTCTTCGTGGGCCAAGTTTTTACACAGACTCTCAGCAATGTCAGGACATGATATATAATTATAGCATCTTTAAATGAGGAAGAAGCTGTGGATTTTGCAATTGTGTATGAGTTTGTTTTCTGTCACTATAGCCATACTTGAGATAAACAATGTATAAAAGGAAAGGGTTATCTCAGCTCACCCTTTTAAAGGTCTCATTGCTTTGGACCTTGGGGAGGCAGTACATCAAGGCAGTATGTCAGCCTGTGGCCGAACAAATTCAGTCACCTCATGGCAGGGAAGCAAAAGACAGAGAGGATGAGACTGAATGCCACAGTCCCCTTGAAGGGCATGCCCCAGCTACCTGAAGACTTCCACAAGACTCTACCTCCTAAAGGCTAACCCACTGGGACCCAGCGTACATGCACCCTTGGGACACAACTGTGATACAAACTACAACACACACACACACACACACACACAACACACAGATACCACACACACACACACACACACACACACACACACACACACCACACAAACAGACAGACAGACACAGACCACACAGACAGACAGACACAGACACCACACCCCCCACACCACACCACACAGACAGACAGACAGACAGACAGACAGACACACACACACACACACACACACACACACACACACTCCACACAGACAGACAGACAGAACACATTTTTGTAAGTAGCTCTCTTCGCTTTGATTCATTTTATCCAGAAACTTAAGGTCTGCTTTTCCTCCCATACTGTATCATCACACTTTATCCTAAAAGCTTGATCTTCCCCTTTAACTTCTTTAGTAACACCTCCCCCCACTGGCCATACAGGCTGCTCTTGTCTGTCTCATCTTTAATAACCCAGTTTCCAAAGAGCCCATTCATCCCAGGTCCAGTGCCCGTCTAACACGATGAAGCACCCCTTTTCTGCAATATCCTTGTCTGATCTTCCTGAGCGTAACTCTGTATGCTCAAATCTCCTTATGTTCCACGGGAGAGATCAGGCTCAGGGAATAGGACCATAGGGATCTTTCCTGGAGCCAGGGGCTCTTGGAAGGAGGTGTCAGATTAGTTTTCTTCCTGTATCCAGACCTCTGTCTAACTGTGTAAACCCCAAAAGAGCAATGGGGTGATTGTTTTTAACACCGTGTTCAGAAGGAAAATGAGGGAAATAAAGAGAATGAAGAAGGGACAATTCAGATAGGGCCTGAACCCCAATTATAGTTCCACAAAGAGAGAGACAGAGAGAGTCCGAGACAGAGTTGAGACAGAAGACATGGAAGGCTCTGCTTCTCCCAGAGCCTAGTGGGACCCTCCCTGCTTCTCCCAGGTCCTCCATGTGGGTCTCATACGCTTCTCACATGGGGAGCAGCTCTTCAAGAGAAGTGGGACTCTTATGTCGACAGATCTCTATTTTTCAAACAACATGACCCATAAGGCAAGCCTTCTACTTCATCTGGTGTCATCCAGAGAGACAGCCATCTGTCCCCTTTATGGAAGGAAAATTGGCTGATAGGCAGTACTATTTAATAAAGAAACTCAAGGGTAATTTTAGGAATTTTCATGAGTAACTGTGACCATATGGGGTAGTCTTGCAGGGAGATGTTAGGATCAGTCCTCAAATCAGAGGCCATTGCATTGCATTCGGCTTGTTAACCTCAGCCCTCCAGGAGGCAGACTCCTGATTAAGCTGGACAGACACTCTCCCAGACAGAGCTTAGTAACTCACAGCATGTCTTTGTGCAACCAGACAAGATGGGCTAATCAGAGTCTTCGTCTCTGCCCTTATTCCAGAAACTTCTATTCTTAGTTCTTTAAAAACCTTTTAAACATTTTCATTGAACAGTAAGACCCAAGGGGCTGGAGTGATGGCTCAGTGGCTAAAAGCACTGACTGCTCTTCTGGCGGATCCAGGTTCAATTCCCAGCACCCACATGGCAGCTCACAATTGCCTGTAACTCCAGTTTCAGGGGATCGGAGGCTTTCTACTGACCTCCACACGCACCAGGCACACATGTGGTACAGAGATATACATGCATACACATATTTTTTAAGGGCCTGTTACTCTTGAAGATGACCCAAGTTTGATTCCTATCACCCATATCCAGAGACTCTAATGCACTCTCTGGCCTCAGAGGACACTGCATTCACACACACACACACACACACACACACACACACACACACACACACACACACTTGAAAAATTAAAACATTGTATCCCTCTCCTGTGCTTGTCCTATTGGTTGGTCTTTAGGGATAGTGACACCCATGGGGTTATCACCTCCTGTGATGACCATGTCTTCTTCTGGACTCCCTCCTTGGGCTGAGGCTCTTCCTCTCAGAAATGTGTCCATGATGGTTTTATTGGTTTGGCTCTTTTCTTGGTAAGATATTTGCTGTGAGCCTTTAATGACTATGGACATTCTTGTTAATGAAAATATTTTAGGTTGTTAGTTGTCTTAGTTTACTTTCTATTACTGTGATAAAATACTAAGCAAAAGCAACTTGGGATGGAAAGGGTTCATTTTATCTTATGCTTCTCTGTCTTATGTTTCCAGTCCACCACTGAGGGAAGCCATGGCAAGAACTCAAGACAGGAACCTGGAGGCAGGTAATGAAACAGAGGCCATGGAGGAGTGCTGTTTACTGGCTTGCTCAGCCTGTTTTTTGCTTTGTTTATTTTTTGTTGTGGTTGTTGTTTTTTCGAGACAGGGTTTCTCTGTGTAACAGCTCTGCCTGTCCTGGAACTCACTCTGTAGACCAGGCTGGCCTGAACTCACAAAGATCCACCTGCCTCTGCCTCTTGAGTGCTGGCAGATTAAAGTCGTGAGACAACACCAACAAGCAGTGGGAGTCTTTTAAACTCTCAAAGCCTCCCCCACCCCCAACACACCTCCAGCAAGACCATGCCTCCTGAAGTTACTTAACGAGGGCCACCCACTTGGGATCAAGTATTCAATTATATGAGGTTCTGGATGCCATTCTCACACCACCACAGTGTCCATGCTCAGTAGGCGTTAGCTGTTCTGACCATTGTGTCTAGTAGGAATGGGTTCCGAGAGAGACAAGACCATGGTGAAGGCAAGGAGAAGGGACACATTCCACAAGACAGAGTCACCAGCATCCAGCCCAGCTTCACCGCAGTCCTGGCCCTCAGCACACAGGTTTTCTCCTGGGCTCCCAAATTTCTAGTTCCTCCCCGTAAATGCTCTGCACCTGGGGATGACGTGGGTGAGCCATCTTCTTTCCACCCAGAACAATTCCACACCAGATGCTGGAGGGCTAGGTTGTGGGCCTGTTCCCTGGGCTGTTCTCTGTCGTGATGGTGCCCACTTGGTGGCTACACCTTGCCCTGTGTCAGCCTCCAGCCAGGTGTGTGTGTGTGGGTATGGATATGGGGTTCCTTGTGGGGGGGCATCCTCAGCTTTTCCCCCTTCCCTTGGGAGAGGCTGTATTGCATGGATGCTGTGCCTCCCTCAGCCTTCTTTGCGCTGGCTGTGGCTGACATCTGGTCTGGGTAGACGTTTGTGCAGAAGGTGCCAGAATTTCAGCTCAGTCTTCCAACTTCCTGGAAGCAGATATTGAACATTTTCCCTTTTTTATAAAAATCAATTTCCCTTTTTAGTGTTCATACAAAATAAATACAGTACCAAACTGGGCTGAGACTGTAACTTGGTTGATAGTGTTTACCTAGCACGATTTCCTAGCTGGATTTCCTCCCTAGCACCGAACAAACCAGGCACGGTGGGGCACACCTGTAATGCCAGCACTCAGGATGTAGAAGCAGGAGGGTCGGAAGTTCAAGGTCATCCTTAGCTACTTTATGAGTCAGTCTGGGATATCTGATGCACTTGTCCCAAAACAAAACAAAACAAAACAAAACAAAACAAAAGAGGGACCAGAGAGATGGCTCAGCGGGGAAACGTGCTTGCCATGCAAGCCTGCCTCTGACAACCTGAATTTGATCCTGAACCCATGTTGATTAAAAAAAAAAAAATCTGGGCACAGTGGGTGCACATTTGAAATTGGAGAATAGCCTAGAAGCTCACTGGCCAGATGGACAGCAGAACGATATGAAGACCTGTTAAAACACAAAGTGGGAGGAGGCTGTGGCTGATGGAGCCAGCCAAGGGCTCTGCTGAGGCTGCCCATGGCTCTGAGTCAGGGCTGAGAAAAACTCAAGGCCCAATTTCCCAACTTTTCCTTCTCTGTCTCTTTTGGACCAATTTCCTCTCCTGCTTCTACCACACAGCTGCTGCCAATGACATGGCCGCCTCTGTCCCCCTTCCCCATTTCCCTCCATCACCCTGCCTGCCCTGGAGTTTTTCTTTTAAACTCAGATTGTCTTTGAGCAAAACAAAAAAAGCAAAGAAGAAAGAGACAGGTGAGGTAGAAAATCTGTCCTTTGACATACACACAGCCCCTTGTACATATACACCACTTGTGCCTGTGCATGAGAGGTCTCTCTGTCTCTGTCTCTGTCTCTCTTTCTCTCTCTCACACACACAATTGCAAAAGTGAGCTATTCCTTTCTTCCCACTCCCGCTGTTCCGACGATGCCATTCTCTCTCTGATTCAGACATTCCTTGCCAAGTGTAGTTGAGTCTGGATTGCCAAAAGCCAAATAGCTACAAGTTTATCTGCACATTTGACATGTTGACAGGGTATTCCAAAGGCCCTTCAGAAGGCTATACAAAAGCAATGCCCACAGACTACAGGCGCGTTCCCTTCCTCCCACAGATGCTAGATATGATCCATTTAAAAAAAATTTGCATTTCTCTGATCTACAGTGAGCAGCAAGTCTTTTCTCAACAGCTGGCCATGGAGTTTTTTCTCCATAAATTGACTGTTCTTATCCTTGGTCTGTGTCTGTATTGGGCTATGAAGTCATCCTCTGATGTGAGGGGCCCTTTGTATCTTAGGGTGATTATGCATGTTGCATGAAGTATCTGTCGTTTGTTCTTTATCTTTGCTGTGGGCTCCAGCACTATGTGGCTTTTCCTTTTTATGATGTCAAATCTTAGGATTTCTAAAGATTTTGCTTAGAGAGTTTTTCTCTGTTCCAAGAATATAAAAATATTTTATGTTTTCTTCCAAGACCTCAATGATTCTGCTGATAGCGAGGACCAAACTGTCCCCTAGAAAGGCTGTTGTCCTGAGCATCAGTCCATCTGTGGTACAGCTCTTTCTGAGCACAGGTGGAATTTAAAAATCTGTTATCGTTAGCAATATATGGATCATGGTTGTTTAAATTAGCATATACTGACAGGCGGTGGTGACACACACCTTTGACTTTAGCACTTGGGAGGCAGAGGCAGGCAGATCTCTGTGAGTTCCTGGACAGCCAGGACTGTTACACAGAGAAACCTTGTCTCGAAAAACCAAATAAATTAGCATATACTTAATCATGAACATGACACAATCTTTGTGTGTTGGTGTGCACATGGAGCCATCATTTGTCTTCCACAGTTCCTGCCTCCCTCTCCACTATTTTTTTTTAAAGTTGGAAAGGGGCCTTCTCTTCTCCTTGGGAATCCTTTATCTGATCCACTGAGGTGTGGGTTTGAGGTAATAAATAAGGTTTGGACTACACGTACCTGTTGAACACAGGGGTCCAGGCAGAGGCAAGAAGCCAAGAACTGTAGAACATTTTTGTTATTTCTTGTTGGGGGGTTGTTTGTTTTTGTTGTTTTGGGCTTTTGAGACACTATAGTCTGGCCTGGCCTGGAACTCTGTATATGTGTGTATGTGGGTGTGTGTGGTGTCCTTAGTCATGGTGTCACTTTTTACAGTTGCAGCTATGTGTTGTTGGCAATCACAGGCCAGCAATAGTAAGTGGGAAGTCCCAGAGATCCATTTTCTTTTTCTTTTTGCCTTTTTTGTTTCTGAGTCCATCTCATGTAGCCCAGGCTGGCTGCAGATTCACTATGTTGCAGGTGATGACCTTAAGCTCCCGATCCTCCTGGGATTCCAGGCATATGTGCTACCACAATCTGTTCACGGCTTTACTTGTCTTAACTGAAGAATCTTGCTTCCTCACTGGCCTATGTGCAACCCCAGGCAAAAGCTGTCTAATTCAGTCCTGACTCCCCAGTGCTAAGCAGTACTGGGCACCATCCTTTTCTCCCCTCCACCTGCCTCCTGTTCAGGACAGCCCAGCCACTTTCTTTAGTTACAAATTCTAAAACTTCAAGCAGACATCACCAAATCCAAGTTCAGGACTCCAGGTCTGAGCATGTAATCATATTGGAAGGTATACTGATGGTGTCTGCAACACGAAAAAAATAAAAGACCCAGAGATAGATACTGGGGTTCAAGCTGAAGATAAGGGAAGCAAAGCGGCCAAGCTACCAGAGAGCTCTTACTCTAACAGGGCTGGGGTGTTCCTATTCTCAATGTGGTTGGAGAATGAATGCCTGATACTGAGACCTTGCTCCTGTCTTAAATACCTCCCTAATGCTGAGATTAAAGGCATGTGATCAATCCCAGGTGCTGAGATCATCTTTGTGTGAGCTGTTTCTCTTTAGGACTGGATCAATCTTGTGTAGAACTGGGTGGCCTTGGACTCACAGAGATCTGTCTACCTCTTAATCCTGAGTCCTAGGATTAAAGGTGTGTACCACTACCTCCTAGCTTCTGGCTGCTGGGATTAAAGGTGTGTGCCTGGCTTCTATGGCTTGTGGCTGACTTTGCTTTCTGAATCCTCAGGCAAGCTTTAATAAATCATAAATAATATATCACTATAGGTGTCTTTTCTATCCATTTTCCTAAACATATATCAGTGCATTGGAAAATGTTTTCCTACTCACTTCAAGGTTGTAGCCTAATGGCCAGACACCTGTGGCTGTGACCAGCTCAGCCCTTCTTGGAAGATCCCGATGACAAAATCATAAGAAAATGACAATAGTTAAGGAATAGGAAGCCCATTCTGAAGGGACAAGCAGAGCAAGAAATCCAATCCTGGAACAGGGGCCAAACAATGGTGGGAATGAAGGCGCAGGACAGGATGTAAATAGTATAAGCCTTGACAATGGAAAAACTCAAACTTGTAAAATTTAGGAGGGGAAGGAACTAGGAAGTGGTGGTGAGCTCACTTCCTTTCCGGAAGCCTTGGGTTTCAGGGAGATGCCCTCTACACTCCCAACCTGCCAAAGCACAAACCAAACTGCTTAATAGTTCTCTTTGGAAAAACTGTAGAAACAGAAGAGTCAGCGCCACTCTTTGTGGCTTGGTAACTTCCTCAGGTGGAGATTTCCTTTTGATCTGTTAAACTGAATCTTTTTGTTTTTTCCTAAAAAGCACATTATTACAGGATGCCATCTCTGTACCGTACCCACCAATCATTGTTTCTAGTTATCCTTGGTGCAGACTTCTCCACCTGTGCTGTCTGGGTGTCAGCCTGATTATTTCTGGGAGTTCTAGCTTCCAAACCACTTGAGAGCCTTGCCTTTGGTATCACTCCATGCTACTTTGCCTTTGTGATAAGGAATGTGCACCTACTTTTATAAAATAAAAGTTTTTTCTTCCTGGAAGTGGTGGGGATCAAATTCAGGGCCTCATAGCTTCTCCAGGCCAGTAAAGCCTTTTAAAACATTTTTCAATTTTACATTAAAAAAAAAAAACATGGTGTGTGTGTGTGTGTGTGTTGTGTGTTTGCTTCTCTGTGTAACAGCTTTGGCTATCCTGGAACTCACTTTGTAGAACAGGCTGGCCTCGAACTCAGAGAAATCCGCCTGTCTCAACCTCCTGAATGCTGGGATAATGGTGGGCACCACCACACTCGGATCTACAAATTTATTTTTTATTTTATGGCTAAGGTGTTTTTCTTGCATGTATGCTTGTACAATCCATGTATCTAGTGCCTACAGAGGCCAGAAAAAGGGCATGGGGTCCCCTGGAACTGCTGTTATGGACAGTTGTGAGCTTCCATGTGTGTGCTAGGTCCGCTAGAAGAGCAGCCAGTACTCAACCACAAGTCCTCTCTCCAGCCCTCGTGTGTGTGTGTGTGTGTGTGTGTGTGTGTGTGTGTGTGTGTGTGTGTGTGTGTGTTTTCTGAGACAAGTTATCATGTAACCCAGGCTGGGCTTCAATCTTGTTATATAGCTGGGGTTGGCCTTGAATACCTGCTCTACTTCCACAGTGTTGGGCTTACATGTGTACACCAGCTTGCCCAATTGTAGGATGTGCCTTCAAGCCTTGGGAATCCGGTGCCATGACAAGTATAGAGACAAGAAGAGACCCTTGGAGACAGTCTCCCTAGGGTCAGGGCCTTGTGTTCCCACCTGCAGCTGGTGACTCTGAGCCTCTCTGTAAAGTGGAAAAGTCACCTTGCCCTCCATTGCATTTAGGTGGCTGGAAGGGACGTGTGATGAGCAGTGTCTGATAGTCTGTAGTGGTCACTAAGGAGCTAGTGACCTTCTGCTATTGTGAGTCATTCCTTACTGATGCCACTATTCCAGAGACCAAGGGCTTCAAGAGACTCTCTTTGCTTGTTTCTGGGTCCTGAGAACCACTCAGAGCCTCAGCTCCATCTAGTGTTCACATGGGGACACAGCCACCTCTAAGACCTTACTGCAGACCTTATTTTCCTCAGCCTCATAGAAGCCCATAGTGATGTCCACTTGGAGCAATCCTCCAGTGCGAAGATCTGGGATTTCAAATCAAGTGTTGTACAAATCCAGTATTCTTAGGCATCAGTAAATACTGCCTTTAAAGAGACAGATTCATGTAACAAATAGTCATAATAACATTGACTTCCAGATGTGGTGGTACAGGACTTTAATTCCAGCTCTGAAGACTGAGGCAGAGGCAAATCTGTGAATTCTAAGCCAGACAGGGCTACACAGCAAGACTCTGTCTCAACAACAACAACAAAAATTGGCATTGCCGAGAGATTCCTAGGCACTGGAAACAATCCTAAGTTCTTGAATTGTGCATGCTCAATTATCACACGCCAGTGTCATGAAATGGTGGTGTTTGTTTCATTTTAGAGGTACAGAGAAGTGAAATAAAATCTGTCACTCTGAGGGCCAATGGCCCGTTAGGATGCCTGTGTCCCAGTGGCTGTCCCTACACCTGTGCAGGTAAGGACAGCACCTACTGGACTCTGTGGGCAATGAAAAGAGTAAGTGACATTAGGAGGGTGGGGTGGTGGTGGGGTCTGGGAGGAGGGAGGAGGTGAAAGGGGAATGGGTGTTATATAATGAATATACATTATATACATGTGTGAAATTCTCAAAGCATGCTGGGCGTTGGTGGTGCATGCCTTATAATCCCAGCACTCGGGAGGCAGAGCCAGAAGGATCTCTTGTGAGTTCCAGGCCAGCCTGGTCTCCAGAGCGAGTGCCAGGATAGGCTCCAAAGCTACACAGAGAAACCCTGTCTGGAAAAACCAAAAAGAAAAAGAAAAAAAAAAAAGAAATTCTCAAAGCATGAGCAAAAACTATGGCAAAAAAATTACCACTCTGCCGAGTGTAGGCAGAGGCTGCTGGGTGAGGCAGGGGATGAGAAGGAAGCCGGAAGAGGGGGTTCTGGGTGGTCCACTGGGGTTCAGGCTGCATTGAGGAGTGTGCAGAGAATGGTTTGTGCTGAAGCTTGAGCATGAGGGTGGCGGCTGTGACAGAGAAAGAGGGAACTCAGCAGCTGGGAGGTACTGACTAGCATTGGGATGTAGAATAAAGTCAGCAGCCACAACCTAGTTCTTGAGGCCCCGGAACTTGAAGAGTAGGTGGGTCTGGAAGGCAGGTGAAGAAGAATGCTTTTTCACACAGAGATTTACAAGTCAAGCAGCAGGAAGATGGAGTGGCGATGTGGATGAGCCCGAGCCAACAGGTAAGTGGGGATAGAGGGTGAGGGACACTAGCTTGGAGGAAGAGGATCAGGTAGCCTGGGGCAGTGGCCAGGGGCCATATGGGAGATGGTGGACGTGAGTGTGGAACAGGGAAAGCTTTACTGGAGCCAGAGAGGGTTTGAAGGGAAGGGGTGTGGCCCGGGGAGGGCTTCAGCGGCCCTGGGGAAGGGTCAGCAGGATAGGGACTAACATGGAGCAGGACCTGACAAGGCCAGCAGCAGTGTATGCAGGCAGAGGGCAGTCAGGCAGATATGAGGCAAAGGCTGTGTAGAGCTGTCTTCTGGGAAAGGAAGGAGACAGCCTGTGGTCTGAGGGGAAGCCAGGCTTGAAGAGGATGGAATAGGGAACAGAGGAGGGAAAGAGCTGGTGCTGATTGCTTGGGGTGGCTGGATGAGAGGGAAGGTACAACAAGGTCAAACGGAGGGCCCTAAAGAGAGCCGAAGACTGGGATAGTGGGCAGGGTGGGCTTGCTGTGTTTCTGAAGGTCAAAGGCCAGGTGTGGGGAGTCAGAGCAAAAGGAGCTTCCTGAGGGCATCCTGGAGGCTACTAACCCTGGGGACCAAGTCAGGAGAGAGGGAAAAGGAAGTGGCCAAGCATGGTGAGAAAAGGTTCATGGTGGGATCAGAGATGAGATGCAGGGCTCTGAAGGTGCTGCCTAGAGGCCAGATTTCTGAAGAAGGTCTTAGAAGTCACCCCTAAGACAAGTATCAGTGTAGCTGAGGGGGAGTGCCTCTGCAGGAGAGGAGGTTCATGATGAGGGCAGAAGGCACTAGGAGGAGGGGTCAAGGCTGGTCCAGGACAGAGCAGCAGAGTGTGTGTAGTGGGTGGGGCTTTCGGTGGAGGCAGGAAAAAGCAGAAGACAGCCACCCAGGGCCCCCTGCCCTGTCCTTGTTACCCAGGTTCAAAGGGGCTGTGCACCTCGCATATATAATGAGAATGTTCAACAGGTGGCTGGGGAAGGACCAGGCTGGACAATGTTCAGAAATCAGGGACGGCCAGCCAAGCAGGCAGAGACAGCCAGATAAGCTTCCCACCGAGCCAGTGCACTCAAGGTCAAAGAGAAACACAGAGAGCAGATACAACCATATTGTGCTGCTTTTAATTACGAAAGATGTAAAATGATGCATTATAAAACTTGGAAGCTACTTTATACAAAGTCCAATCTTTCAATATTGCTTAACAAAGGACCGGAGTTAGGGCATGGCAGGAAGTCTGATTAGTTACTGGGATGGCCCCATCCTGGAGCAGTGGAAATGCTGGGAACCATCATTTATGCTGTGCATAAACCAGAAGAGCCCCGGAGAGTCCCAACAGGACATGTCTTCAGACACGCGTGAGCATGAATACACCACTTTTCAGCTCAGAGACTACAGTAGACTTAGAAGAAGGAAGAAGGCAAAGGAGAACTGATCTTTGACATGATCAGACCATCTCCTCACACTCATATCCTAAAACCCACAACCGCTACACTGCTAGAAAGATGAGTACAGCTGGTGTGACCAAGTTAAAACACAGAACAGCAGGCTTGGGGACGCCTGTAGCCACTTCAGTGCTGAGGCCTGAGGCAAGTTTGTCACAAAGGCAGCAGCAAGTGCAGGCTTACATGGCCGGGGTGGGACGACACTGTCTCCCAGTGTCCTCAATACCATCTAGACAAGGTGGGATCTCCAGTGGCTTAAAGCTCCTCCCATGGAAACATCAGGCTGGTGGGCCTAACAGCAGATTTAACTCAGTGCTATCTTGTATTGTTTTGCTTTTTTGTTGTTTAATCTATTTCCCCCATAGCCAGTACTTCCCCATCAGCTGGAGAATATCCCAGGAGCAGGGCAATTCATGGTATGAGGTTCTGGGGTCTCCTGTAACAAGGCAGGGTTCCCCTGATGAAATGAACCCACGAATAAGGCACAATGCAGAGAGCAGATTGTGCTGCCCCCCCCCTTTGCTCTAAACTCTTAAAACAGCACCGATCCCTGCCTGAAGGCTCTGATCTGATTTCAGGGGCCTGTGACAGAGGAGCTGGCTTCTGTAGGCATGGTGGGGAGCTGGGACCATGAGGAGTGAAATGCTTTCCCTTTAGCTAAAGTCACTCTGCTCTGTGATCTCAGGCATAAAGCATATGAGAGTCCGTCCCACTGGGAACAGGGATCACAAGCAGAGGCCAGTAGCATCTTCTAGGGGTGGAATCTGGTAGAGAGGATTCTAATTTGGTTTCCCAATTCAACAGCAGTGATCGAGGTAAACAGGAACACAAAATTCTTGGGTCCTAGAGGAAGGCGGAGAACGGCACCATCAGGGCTGTTTGAAGGATCATAAAAAAGGCCTAAGAAGAGAAGATGCAGACAAGCTGTGGAGAGGTGCAGGAGCAGCTTCCTGTCCACAGGCAGAGAGGTGTCAGCTTCCTTCAACTTCATTCTTGCTTGTTGGGTGGAAACAGTCACTGCGCCTCAGCTGCACCCCTATGTCTCCAGGAAGGGTAGCTGTGGTCCAAGCAAAGATTCTCCTTTAGCCCCCGGCCCCTCCTCCATCTCTCTCATGCCTGGCTCCTCCCCTGTGTGCTATGTGGGCATTACCACTTTTCCCACTCAGGGCTAGGGGGCAGTGGTGGTAGAATCTGGTCAAATTATTGTGTGATAAGGTGTTAGTGAATAACAAGAGTCCCATTAATCAGGCCTCCTTTACCATAAACTCATTTCTTAACCTCAAAGTATGCACCTCTATTTTAGGCAATTTAGAACAAAACATGGATCTGAGTAGGAAGATTTTGCTGTGGGGGCCCAGTGAAGACCCCAGGGGCCCTGCACTTAGGGGCTTTGGTGTGCTCAGACATTCTGGATGATTCCCACCCAGCTGCTGAGGGACATAATCCAAGGAGGATGTCACTAGGATGAGCTTAGTGACAGATCTGGTCATCTAGTGTGTTAAGGCACATTCAAGTGAGTGTGAATTAAAGGCACCAGTATGTGAAGGTTAAGCTCTGAGCTTAGGCAGGGAATAGACATAGCTACAGGTCAGACTGTCCCACCACATGGCATATTCATTCACTCACCCATGACTGGGTGCTACACCCAGTCACACAGCACTCATTCTTACCAGGCACTTGGTAGGCACTAAGGGCTCAAGAAGGGACAAGGCACAGCTCCTGCCCTCTTGAAGCTTACAGTCTAGTGGGATCGCATTAAACAGAGAAAGCTGGGAGGAAGAGGGCAGTTCAGCTGCTATGCATTGACAGGAGTCCCAGCAGCTCTGCCCCCGTGGGGCTGTTGGGTGGCCGGCCTAAGATGGAGGACGTCTTGTGCAGGTGCCATACCTGCAGCCTCCTAGAGGGAGCACTTCTCACTTTACACTCATCCTATTCCCAGGGAACTTTTCTTCAGTGAGAAAATGAGTCTCCCTCGCTCTTGTCCGTGAGAAAAAGGTCCGTGTACAGGAAAGCAGCAGCAAAGGTCACAGACTGGGAGAAAGCAAACTGAGCTCAGCTTGCCTAAGGACAGCCGCCCTGGGACAGGTGGGGGCTGCTTCACTTCATTACCCCATCTGGCAGAGCAATGGCGAGGCCCAGACTATCCACCAGCTGGGGAGGGGGGCAGTGCCTGGCCTTGCTGGTCAGACACAAAGGCATCACGGTGCTCTGGTACCGTCATTGTGTGACACTGAACCAACTCCGTGGCTCCTGACTGACTCCTGACTGACTCCCACATTGGGTTGCATCTTCAGTGCTGGCTGGGATCTGTGGTTCAGAGACTGAGGACATTCCAGAGGCTACCTGTTATACAGCACTCTCTACGTTTACACACTGACTAGATGGACAATAGAAAGAATGAAGGTGACACGGTGAACTTCGCAGTCATCAGAAGCTCCAAAGCAGCTGGCTTGCGGCAGTACAATTGGTGTCACAGGCTGGAGAGGCAGGATGCAGCTGTGTCTAGAAAGCCACAACATCTGAGCTAGGACTTGAGGAGAGCCTGGGATAGCACGGCTCCCTCCATTCTAGCCTCTGCTCTGGCCCTTTCAGGCCCCCTGCTCCACTGTACTGTGCTCATAGCCGGTCAGCTCGAAATGTCTCCTCCACAGAGGGGTCCAGCAGGCCCATGCTGGAGTCACTTAACATGTTGAGTCCATCCAGGCTCAAGGGTTCAATCTGCAGCTCCTCTTCCAATGGAAACGGAGTGTCCATGTCCAGGCCAACCTCGGGCATGCCCGACAGCCCCCCACTAAGGCCTTTGAACAGACTGGTGCTTGGATCTTCTGAAAGGGGCAGAGAAGAGATTTAGGGACAGGAGGACTGAGGCTTCTAAAGAGTGACAGTCCCCAGCATTCTATCCTGTTATCTTCCCAGACAGGCCAGTGAGCACCCACATAACCGAACACTCCCAGGCCCACAGCTCTTGGCCTTGGAGTTAGCTTTTGTTTTTTTAGATAGGGTCTCATTCTGTATGTAGCCCAAGGTTGGCCTCAGACTCAAGGGAACCCTCCTGTCTCAGCTTCCCAAGGGCTTGAATTATAGCTGTGCACTGCCATGTCCAAATAAATCTTTGAATTTCTATAGTTTTCCCCCTTTTGAATGGTTTTCAGTCACCCGAGACTATTTCAGAAATGTGTTGACCAGTAGACCCTTTCCTCATTGCTGGCCTCCGTCTCTATGGCTGAACACCTGCATCTTCAAGTCAGAGTCTAGGGGTCTGTTTCATTTACAGAATGTGATATGATCTAAACTATCTTTAGAGGTAAACACTTATGAAATGAGATCAACAACAGAGCTGAGGGGTGGCCCACACTCACCTGTCAGGATGGTATTTGGGAAGTTCCCACAGTTGGAATACGGGTTTGGTCTCAAGTGAAATGAGTCCTGTGGCTCTCGGTGACTCTGCTGCACCAAAGGCACCTGAAAGCATCAAAATCAACTCATGCAGCGTGTCCCCAGACTGTCCCACAGTTCCTTCTGCCTAGGATCCCGGAGGGTTTTGCTGTATGATAACAGAACACTCCCTGGGCATCAGGAGGGGTCTGTGAGGACCAGTTTGGGTGGCTTTTCTCTGCCCATACACTGCCTGTTACATGATCCCAAGAGACACCAGAGGCCACAATTTCAGACTCTCTCTGAGTCTCAGATAGCCCTGCTCCTCAGACTCATCAAGACATGTGGGAGCCCATCAGAGTTCCCTCTGTGCTCTCTGGCTTCCAGGGAAGTGAGAGTGAAAATCTTCCCTTCACACCTGGCCAGCACCTCTCTAGAACAAAGCCTTTAAGGCCTAACTAGGAATTGGGACTGATTTAGGAATTTTTGCTGAAATTAATTTTTTAGATCATTAAAAAAAAATGTCTCAAAAGAAAGACCTCCAGCACTTCTGAGGGAAGTGCAGGTCCACATCTAGCCTGAGGGGTTCTTTATAAAACTATGAGGTAGATGCAACTTGGTGCCAGAGTGCTTGCCTGGTATGTGTGAGACCCTGGGTCTGATGCCAAGCACCACAAAATACAAAACAATAACAGCAACAACAAACATGCCATAGAGGTGAGGACTACTCACTCTTGTCACAAGGCATCTCTACTGGCTACTTGGCTATCGCTATCTTTATTTGTGTTACTACTGTTAAGTTCTGAAGTTGGGTCAACCCTCCCTTCATTTTTTACTCCATCCTGGAGGCTGACCAGACCTTACTAAACCTATTAAAGACACAAAAGCAAACAGGAGTGGCTGGATGGAAATGCCCTGTAGAAGGAGCGTCCCCCATTCCAGGCCTGGGCTAAGCTCTCCTAGAAGGCCATGCACTAAGCTGGGTGTGGCACTAGGCTTGCAGGCTCAGATATACACTATTTTCTAACTCTGCTACTGTAGCCAGGTGCTGTGCCTCCTTGTCCTTCAGATTCCCCAACACAGGGGATTGACTAGTTAGTTAACCGCTATGGCCCCTTTTGGGTAGATGTGCACATGTGTACCAGTGTTCATTAGTTAGCTGCTATGGTCCCTGTGTGTGTGTGTGTGTGTGTGTGTGTGTGTGTGTGTGTGTGTGTGTGTGTGTGTGTGTATGCATGTACACGTGTATTCTGTGTGTATCTGGAGGCCAGAAGACACCTTGGGTGCTATTGCACAGATGCCATCCACCTTTTGAATTTAAGATGGGGTCTCTCCTTGGCCAGCTAAACTTGGCTAGCTGGCCAGAAAGCCCTAGGGATAGTCCTTGCCTTGCCAGTGATGGGATTATGAGTGTGCCCAATTGCACCTAGGATTTCTTTCTTTTTCTTTCTTTCTTTCTTTCTTTCTTTCTTTCTTTCTTTCTCTTTCTTTTTTAAAGATTTTATTTATTTATTATGCATACATCATTATGCTTCCATGTATATCTGCACACCAGAAGAGGGCACCAGATCTCATAAAGGATGGTTGTGAGCCACCATGTGGTTGCTGGGAATTGAACTCAGGACCTCTGGAAGAGCAGTCGGTGCTCTTAACCTCTGAGCCATCTCTCCAGCCCCGGATTTCTTTCTTTTATCTTTTGTTTTTAAAAGATTTATTTTTATGTGTATAAGTGTTGGCCTACCTATATTTTGTACACCACATGCATGGCTGGTGTCCAAGGAGGCCAGAAGAGGGCATTAGATGCCCTGAAACTGGAGTGATGGATGGTTGTACTGTTATGTGGGTGCTGGGAACCAAACCTGGGTCTTCTAAAAGGGCAACAAGTGCTCTTATCTGTTCAGCCATTTCTCCAGCCCCTGATTCGTCTTTTTGAAAAGGGGGGGGGGGTCTCATTATGTAGTGCTGGTTGGTCTAGAACTTCTAAATACACAAAGTTGATCACAAACCCACAGAAATCTGCCTCCCTCTACATCCCAAATGCTGGGATTAATGGTGTGCACCACTATACCTGGCATCTACTTCTTTTTTAAATGTAGGTTTCAGGGATGGAACTCAAATCCTTGTGTTTTATTTACTAAATTATCTTCCCAACTCTATGACTAGAGTGTTATCAAATGCACTATTGTTCCAACAGTTTCTCTGCTGAGACCTGACCCTACACAAGGTATGTAAGGCATAAGGCAGCTGCACCGGTACTGATAGGGAAGACACAAAGCTCTCCTGGTCATGGAACACGACTGAAACAGAAGGAAGGCCTCATCTCTTAGGCTGAAGAGTCTACACACAGAACAATCTTGGTGGTGCATTTTATACCTCAGGAAAGGTGGGGCAGGAGTGGTCACTTACCTGTTGAGGAAAGGCAGGGCTGGGCCTCATGGGCTGTTGGTCAAAGCCCACATCTGGGAAGAAGTTGGTCAGAGACGAGCCCTTTGGGAAACAGGGCGTAACTATTATAGTTGGAATGCAGAGTGAAATAAGCATCCCCACCTCACCATGTCCCACAGGGACTTACCTGGGCAGTGAGGAGCTGGAAGTCTGACTGTGGCAGGGAGGGGGCTGCCTGGGGTGGATGAGCAGGGGCCTCTTGGGCATGGGACTGCTGCAGGAGTGGCTGGGGCAGCTCCTGGGGTGTGGGGTAAGGGGGTGGTGGGGACACTTGGGCTTGAGCTTCTGTGGGTAGGAAGGAAAGTGGGTTTTGCTCTGAGGATACCACCTGTGAAATAAATCAAGTGACTCATTAGCTTCTAAGTGACAAGATCCTCAGGGTTAGGAAAGTAAAGGTGAGAGGAGAGCCTGAGCTTCTCCCCACCATACCGAGATGCCCTGCCCCTGCCCCTCCATCTCTCTGCCCCTGCCCCTCCATCTCTCTGCCTCTGCCCCTCCATCTCTCTGCCCCTGCCCCTCCACCTCCCTGCTCCTGCCCCTCTCTCTCCCTGCTTCTGTTCCTCCTCTAAAGCTCATCTCAGTTTCACACCCTTGAAAGCATTTCCTATCAGTGACATTTCTATTGTTTAAACAAACAAGAATATAGCCAATTTCCCATTTTCTCAGTGAAAGTAATGTATCCTTTGTTGTTAAAGCCACAGTTCTCGGTTGCGCCTAAACCGTCCTAAACTCTACTAAAGCAAGACACTGACACAACAGTAACAACAGTGAACACCAACAGACAACACCACAGCCACAAGCAACACTGATGGGAGAGACACAACCTCAGAACCGAGAAGGCCACGTGTTGTCATCAAGGAAAACCAAGAGCTAATCTGATTCATGTGACCCATCTCTAAAGAGCTCCAGGCTTGGGGACAGCAGGGAGCAGGGGTTGATGCTAATCTAAGAGCACTGGCCAGAGTTTCTGCCCTCCCTGATGCTGGCTGTGGAGTGGAGGCTGGCTCTGGAGAGTAAAGGTAAGGTCTCTGCATGCCACAAGATGAGCTATCTACCTCCAACTTGGCCCCAGAGACTGCTCTCCAGACACAAGTCCACATAGCAAACAGTATAGTACTGCTCAGGGCTTTGAACCAGCCCAGACTTCTCTAAATAGAAGTACTAGACAGACGCTCCCCACAGAAATGAGAGAGATAGTTCCATCATGAGGTATGCCTCAGTAAGCCCCTACTCTCAGAGCTGCCTGTCAGCAATTCAGTGTCTTGTTTTTAAATGTGAGGGGAGAACCAAGGACTGCCAGACGGCCTCATGCCCAGGTGGGCAGGGTACCCGGCATGCCCATCAGAGCCCAAAGAGACACAGACCATAAACATAGGAAGGAAGAGACAAGGAAATAAGTTTACTTGTCTATTGTAACACTTAGGCTTATCTTAGAGGCCTGCTGTGTAGCACACAGCACTTGGGAGGCAGAGGCAGGCAGATTTCTGAGACCAGCCTGGTCTACAGACAGAGTTCTTAGATAGCCAGGGCTATATAGAGAAACCCTGTATCAAATAAAAACAAAACAAAAAACCCCCAAATAAATAACTAAGCAAATAAAAACAAGGAAAGATGAATGAATGAGAGGAGAGAGAAGAAATACAGGCATCAGAGGAAAATTTCATGATGTTCAACATTTGTAAAACAGGAATTCCAGAGGGAATGGAGAAAGTCAAGGGAAATGTCATTGAAGAAATAATTAAAATCCCCAGAAATGATGGACACAAGTTTCTAGACACAAGAAACTCAGCAAACCTCCATACTTATACCAAGACACACTATCCCAAAGTTTCACAATACTGGAGACAGGAAGGACCATTCTAGACTCTTCCAGAGGAGTGAAGGAGATGCCATTCCAAGTCTTAGGTGTACGACTGGAGTAGGTCAATCAATACCTCTAAAGTCCCAGATGGACACATCCCAACTTAAGAGTTCTCTATCTAGCCAACTATTAACTAAATGGAAGGCAGAATAGATTTTTCCAGTACCAGAGTTTGGGACTGAAATAGCAACACAAAGCTAGAAAGCCAGATCAACAACAGAAAGCAGGACATTAACATCTGGGAGCAAAACAAATGCTCACTTTGTTATTTCATCGTGTACTATGGGGGCCAAGTCTAACCACAGCACTGAAGCTATAGAAACACAAACACCACATATTGTTCTAACTGAAATTAAAATAAGTGAGCAGACTGAGTAAGGTGTGTGTGAAGGGCTGTGGGAGTGTTGAAAGAAAGCAATATTGGATGGCAGGGTGTCATTAGATAATGCTTAACAGCAAAAAGCTACAACAAAAGAAGCATGAAGTAACATGTTTATACCAAAGAGATTAGCTAAGATGGTTGGAAAAGCCAACTCCAGGCAGTGAAAACTGTGGTTAATGGATTAGGGGAGACAGGCCTTTTAGAACTATTTGCCTTTTGGAACTACATGCATGAGTAAGACTTTTTAAAGCTTAAACATTAAACAAATAATAATAATAAAAATATCAGAGCTGGGTGGTGGTGGTGCACGCCTTTGATCCCAGCACTTGAGAGGCAGAGGCATGTGGATTTCAGTGGTCTACAAAGCAAGTTCCAGGACAACCTGGGCTACACAGAGAAATTCTGTCTCAAAAACCAAAACCAAAACAAAACAAAAAATAAAATAAAATTAGAGAGTCAATGTTCTTTGCCCTTAAAATGTAGTTAGAAAGCAAGAACACTTTTATAGCTCATAAAATAATCTCACAAAGGAAAACTAAACAGAATTCAGTAACATTTGGGGGGTGGGTTCAAGACAGAGTTTCTCTGTATAACAGTTCTGGCTGTCCTGGAACTCACTTTGTAGACCAGGCTGGCCTTGAACTCACAGAGATCCTCCTGCCTATGCCTCCTGAGCACTGGGATTAAAGGTGTGTGCCACCACTGCTTGGCAATCCAGTAACATTTTTAAAAATTAAAATTTCTTTTTAAAATTCCCAAATGCTATCTCATATTCCCCAGAAGAAGTGGCTCACAATGTCAGCATCCCAGCCCAGGAACTGGTAGAGTGACTAATAACTAGATCATGTGACTCCTTCCCTGGTGTTCTACAGACTGTTCTTTACAAACCATTACTCATTTACATGAAGCAGTGAGTAGTGAATGATGTTTTAATGTATCTAGGGTGTGGTAAATGGATCAAAAATATATTTACCAATGAGTATGGTAAGGGGAAACGAACCAAGAGTTTAGAATAAAAACAAAGGCAGAAAGCCCAGTGTGACATTCCTCTACTTCTATCTACGGTGACTCCCAAACATGCCTCTTTGTAAGCAGACTCCTTTAGAGCACTATCGCCCTTGTCAGAGCTAGTATTTCCTAGAATGAGAGTATCGCTTCTCAAGTGGGCAGTAGAATGAGGGAAGACTGAGTGGTGTTTCGGGCTTTTCTCTGTGACTTACTGTAGCTACGTCAATGTTTGATTTTCTGTGTACAGTTTGCAATTTAAACCTGGTTTCCCCGAACTGCCCTTCATTCTCCACACTCCACTCCTTTCCCCAACCCCAACTTTATGAGTTAATGACTATAGATTGTTTAATATCTGCTTAAGGGCAATAAATATCACAAGCCTGCTGTTAGAAAATTAGAAAATCATTAGTGCATTCTGACTCATGCACAGCTCTGCCCTCTTATTTTAGGAATAAGACAGAAGTGATAAGAGTGCATTTGCAATCCCGGGGATGTGCAGTGCAGTAACAATGGACCAGCCCCAAAATGGCCCAGAAGGAAAAGCCATGAACTGCTCAGCCTGTTGCATGTAGGTGGTTCGAAGGTCTTCCTCACCTGGGAGGCAGGATATGGGTTCAAGGGGCTGGTTGAAGAGAGCTGTCTGCTGAAAACTTGATGTGCTTCAGGGCCAGGAGAGAGCGTGAGAGGGCTGACTGGAGGCTGCCTGCGCCGAGAGGGGCCACTCAGGTTTGTGGTGGAAAGAGATGGGTTGCTAAGGGAGAAGAGACGGAGCGAAGGGTGAAGAGCAGATGCATTGGCCACGGATGTCTGTGGGTGGCTATTGAAGGATGATGAGAGCCCAGTTTTATTGAGCGTGGCTTGGATGGAAGGATTACTTCGAGAACTCTGGAGACCTGCAAGATAACAAATTCACAGGTTTCTTGTTATGATTTCAGATCAAAGCAAACTTCCTACTAGCTATGTGATGAGTATGTGAAGAAGTTTCTGGGCAGCTCTCCTACTGGGAATGTCTAGGGTGTACCAATGACAAGGAAAGGGAACACCACACATAGAGAGGTGCAGCCAAGCATCCAGCTTTAGTGAGAGGAGAATTACTGCTTCTGAAGAGGACAAAGACTGAGCAAACCACCCCTGTGGAAGCTGGAGCAGGTGAGTAGGAGTAAGGAGCCTCAGGCTCCTTACACCCCTCAATTTAGAGCCCCTAGTGCATCTGCCCATCACATGGCCTGGATCCTCTATGGCCATTGAAGAACATGTCCCCATATCCCCCTAACCCTCTCAGCCTTATAAGCAATTCTTCACTCTTACATTTTGGCCTCTTCATAAGCTGTTTGTTAACAATGTTTCCAAACTCAGGGGAAAGAATGTTTCTGGTAGTCCCTGTTCCTCTGAGGTGAAGGGGGGGGGGGTGTGTGTGAATCTTAGCATGAGCAAGATTTTTTGGGAATGGCGTCTCCACAGTACAGACAGCTGAGAGAGGAGTTCCAGGAAGCTGGGACCCCCCTGGACCTTGGCACTCAGCTCAAGCCCAGATGGAACAGCTGCACTCTGTGAAGAGCTGCTGCTGTGATGCATTTCAACAGGCCACATCCACGCTTAGCTCAGTCCACCACTTTTGTGCTCAAAGTTGGGAAGCAGACATGTGTGTTTATGCTGATAAAAATTGGTTTGTGGGGGTCAGGATAGCTCAGTGGCAGAACACTCGCCTGCAATTCTTGAGGCTCTAGGTGAAATCTCTAGTACCTTGAGCAAAACCAAACCAAACAAAAACAGAAACAAGTAAGAACAGCGCCCTGTATGCCAGCCCTTGAGGGGTAGAAGTAGGGGGGGCCAAGAGTTCAAGACCTGCTAGCTGGAGGCCAGCCAGAGCCACATGGGAATGCTTCAAAAAAACAAATAAAACCAGGGCCAGCCACATGGCTCGACAGGGAAAGGCACTTGGTGCCAAACCTTGTATCCCTTGACCAGCACATGTGTACTGTGCTTGCACACTCGTACACATACACCCACGCCCACACCCACACCCATGCACACCCACACCCACACCCATGCATACACCCACACCCATGCACTCGCGCGCGCGCGCGCGCACACACACACACACACACACACACACACACACACACACACCCATGCATACACCCACACCCACCCACACCCATGCACACACCCATACCCACACCCATTCACACACCCATACCCACACCCATGCACACACCCACAAACACATCCCACAAACACACCCACGCACACATTCACACCCACACTCATGCACACACCCTCGTACACATCAAGTACAAATATAATGGAAAGAAAAAAAATTGTTTGATGAAACCTACTGAAATGAAGAAATTACAAAATCAACTATTTTAGCTGGAAAAATTATTATGATTTAATTTTTAAAAATAGAGACAGGGCATCTATCATGTAGACCAGGCCTGAGCAGAACTAGATTTGTAGCAGAGGGTAACCCTGAACTCCTAATTTTCCTGCTTCTACTTCACAACTACCTGAATTGCAGGTGTGGAACACCACATCTAATACAAGATTATTAATTTTAAAAGTGTTTATTTACTTAGTATGTATGGTGTGTATATGATGGGGGAAGGCACACAAGCCACGGCACACGTGGAGGTCAGAGGACAACTCTGTGGAGCCCGTTTTCTCCGTTCACCTTTATGTGGGTTTTGGGGATTGAACTCAGGCTTGGCAACAAGCGCTTTTATCCACTGAGCCATTTCACTAGCCTGAAAAAACATTTTTAAAGTTAGAAATGAAGTTCCTGGTAGGATCCTGATCCTTATTCCACCACTCAATCAATGCAAACATGAAACTCAGGTAGCTCAAATAGAAAGGAGAGGTAGGGGTCTCAATCAGACTTAAAAAGAAGCCTCCTTCCTAAAGAAAGCTTAATTAGTTTTCAAAAACACATGTACCAGTTTCTCTCTCTCTCTCTCTCTCTCTCTCTCTCTCTCTGTAGCTCAGGCTGGTCTAGAACTGGTGATACACCTGCCTTAGATTTTTACATTTTATATGACATATACTTCGATATTTTTATTTTATGTGTATGAATGCTTGTCTCATGTACATGTCTGGTGCTGTGGACGCCAAAGAGAGCATCAGATCCCCTAGAACTGGAGTCGCAGGTGATTATGAACCTAGGGACTGAACCTGGCTCTCTGCAAAGAGCAGCAATGTTCTTAACTACTGAGCCATCTCCATAGCCTCAGTGCCATACAGTTTAAGGTGTGCAAGACACTATAAAGCTAGACACTTGAGCTGTGGCATTGCGCATAATATGATGCGTTTTGAAGCAGGTGACAGTCAATGACTGAACACGAGGTTTTCAGCCAGAAGCAAAGGGTAAAGCCTCCAGGTGGCAGCTTCCTCAAGACCCCAGGGAGCTATGGGGAATGTTGTTTTGTTTCAGTGACCCTAGCATCATTGTTCACTGAGAATTCATCTAAAAGGGGTGTTGCCCAAGCTGAGTCTAGAACTCTCAAAGAGTTTGAGAGTTTTTGTTGTGAAATAAATCAAAGAAACTCAGAGCTAAGAGACAGGTGTCTTCTTAAAGGGTTATTCCAGGTTCCTCACTACACTTGGAAACACCCTGCATCTAAGACATTGTCACATGGCTTCACTACTCACTCTTAACAGTGAGTTTGCCCATATATAACTTGATTTCTAAAAAAACAAAAAACAAAACAAAAAAAAAACAAAGCTTAAAAGTTAGTCTTAAGAAATAAAGATTTTTTTTATTAAATGACACCCCTCAAAAAACAAAAACACCTCCTAAAACAAAAATAAAGGTGATCTCTGCAACCAGCTGTGCAAAACCTAAACCACACTGCTTAGCAGAAGTTCACAGAACCACTGGAGACCTGGCAGGGAACTCGAGGGGGCTACTCCTAGGTGGGCAGGCTCTGCTCTGCCTGGCAAGTCTCACTGAACCCAGAGTGGAAACCAGAAACCACTTCCTCCACCTACACTGTCACTGAGGAGCCTTCCAAATGGAACATTCCACAGCAGGCCCCTGACCTGGGGCTGTACCACACCACTGGTAGAGGAGGGACTACTGCATTCTCCGGGTGCTGACAAGAGCAGTGTTGGTTCAACATGAAGTCAATGGAGGGTCTGGACTGTGGACAGTCAAGCCTGCATAGTAACACCACATCACATCACAAGCAACATGACTATAGCCAGTACCACATCTGCAAGCACTTCTGAACACTTGGGTATTTTTGAACTGTAGTAGATTTCTACTTAGCCTACGTATGTTAAGTATAAGCATTTTCATCATGCCCATTGTAAATTCTCTAAAATTTAAACTATTGTCCTTTTGAAATCCAGTGGGGAACTGGGGAGCTCAGGAAATGGATTAAATGATAAAAGATCACCATATGCTGATAGGAACTGCTAACACTGTTCAGTTGGCACGGAATGGCACCTTCTTCTCTACTCCTCCCCAAGTTCTCTGCACACATGGGCTTGTGAAGACAATGAAGAATGAGGTGTAGCAGAATGCTTCAATGCTTGTCAAACAAGCAGAGCTGGGACCCCAGAGCAGACACTAACCAGTGTGAAGGATCCTATAACATGTCGCTGAGATGTGGCCACTCTCATTTAGTGATGCACCAGACATACAGGGGGCACAGCCGAGGCCTTTCTACATGGGAGTACTCACCAGAGGAGTTTCTTATGCCCAGATGAGTCATAGCAGCAGGAAGGTTGCCCACACTATTCCCCACACTCATGCTGGTGTCCAGGGAGGCTGGCAGCGGTGCTGAGTAGTGGAGGTTGGTTAGATCTGGTAATGACCCTCCGGTGTTCAGAGTCCCCAGGAAGGGTGAGAGGCCCATGTTCTGGCCATTATGTGGAAAAGCACTGAAAGAAGACAAGAAGGACTGCTTTACACAATGCAATTGGCTGCTGGAAAATGGAACACATATGATGTCTTTTCCATGTCAGTGACTGTAGCCCCTGGAGGCCCTGCCTCTCCTGAGAACACGTTCATCTGCTCACCCTCTGGGTAAATGAGACAGATGCCCTCCCCTATGCTTACCTTACAGGGGTATTCTCCAGATCACACTGCTCACTGAAAATTCCAAGTTACTATATAAAATGCTCACATATACTATGTCATATTTAGAGTTCTTTTTGCTAGCATTCTAAATTATTTTTGCTACCAAAATCACACAAAAAAGCCACTATATACCTTTTACAATATATTGTTTTGATTAAATTTCCATAAACTTTAAAACCATATCAATTTTCATTTTTTAAATATTTTTACTTATGTTTATGTGTCTATACGCATACACACACACACACACACACACAAGCATGCTTGCACACAGTGTGTTCACATCACAGGAGTGCAAATGATCTTGAAGGCCAGAATAGAGTTTTGCTGGATAATTTTATGTTAACTTGACACAAGCTATAGTCATCTGAGAGGAGGGAACCTCAATTAAGAAAATGCCACTATAAAATCAGGCTGCAGGTCTGATTTTCTTAACTAGTGCTTGATGGGGGAGGACCTATCCAATTGTGGGTGGGGCCATCCTGGGCTGGTGGTCCTGGGTTCCCTAAGAAAGCAAGCTGAGCAAACCAGTGAGCAGCACCATCCACAGCCTCTGTGTCATCTCCTGCCTCCAGGTTCCTGCCTGCACTGCTTTTGTCGGTGAACTGTTACATGGAACTGCAAGTGAAATAAACCCTCTCCTGCCCAAGCTCCTTTTGGTCGTGGCGTTTCATCACAGCAATAGTAACCCTAACTAAGAAAGGGTGTTAGATCCCTGGAGTTGATGTTACAAGTGGTTGTAGGTCACCCATCTGGTCCTCTGTAAGAGCAAGCAAGTGCTCTTTATCATTGAGCCATCTCTCCAGCTAAATTTCCATAATCTTGAAAACAAGGAAAACATTTTACTACTCATTTGTTAAAGTCACTGACTGGTCATCACCTGCTAGGCACAAGGGCAAGCCAGTAAGGTGTATGTTCATGGTTGAGTCTACTTTGAGATTTGCACACCTGGGCAAGGATGCAAACTGCAAATGGAAGTTAGCACTGCATCTGTTTTAATTTGCGTGGGGTGGGAGGGGGGGTGCATATATGCATAGAGCAGGGTAGGATGACAGGTGTCTGCTCTATCACTCTCCACATTATTCCTTTGAGACAGGGTCTCTCACTGGACCTGGAACTAGTTTGGAAGCCAGCAAGTCCAGTGATTCTCCTGTCTCCACTCCCAAAAGCAGTGGGGTTACAGGCATATGTGCAGCTATACCCAGCTTTTCACGAGGGGGCTGGGAATTTAAATGCAGCATTCACAGCAAAAGCTCTTACCCACTGAGCTCTCTCTCTCCAGCCCTTGCTTTAATCTTCCCAAGCTATAAACCAAAGAACAAACTCTTGTGTCCCGACAAAGCATACATTTATAATAGCTTGGGTTCAAATGTAGACTTCCCAGAATTCTTGGGGCCCTGCTCTAGCACACACTGGGATAGGCAGCCCAATCCTTAGTCCATATTTCCTTTCCCTACCCAGCCCTGGTCTGCACTGGAAGGCAGGTGTGTGGCTATCCTACATGCATGTGTACTGTGGGTCCCTGCAGTCCCTTGGACACTGTGTAGCTTGGCTCTCTGAAGGACAAGGCTTCTTAGTCCTCCTATGAGGGAATCATGTTTTTGGAGTCCATAAATGGAGCAGCACAATGATCAAGCAGGCAACCGTAATATGGTAGGAGGTATGCTATGCTAGGAGTGACCGGGTTGGTACAACCAAGAGCACAAGCAACACCAGACACAAAAGCTGGAGATGTCAAAGACGGGAAGAGTGGTGTCGAGGAAGGCTCTGCTAGGGACATGACACAGTGCTCATGGAGCCTCAAGATGCTGGGTGTGGCTGGGGTCAGTGCAACCAGTGCAGGTTTTGAGAGGGGAAGTGGGAGAGGTTGACGGGAAGAGAACACAAGGGATGAGTCAGGTGGACGTGGGAGCCAGGGAGCCAGGAACAGGCTACAGATGCTACTGAGGGCACAGCGTAAAAGACTCAAGGGAACAGAGACGGAGTGGAGAACAAAACAGAAGGCTCTTGCAGTGGCCCAGCCTGAATCGGGGCAGAGCAGTGCGGCAGAAGAGAGAGCAGTAGCTGAAGAAAGCCACACAAGCCAGAGCGGGGAGAGGGATGATTTGCTCCACACAGCACACACTGCTGACATTAGGGCCCATAGCAGACCCTGATAAGCATAGTCATAAAGAGTGCAACTTGTGAAATCCAACCTGCTCCTGAAATAACAGAGCCTGATGGTATCTAGAATGGAGGGAGAGAGCAGTAGATGGGAGGAGGCTTCCTGGAGGCACTGGAAGCTAAGTTTGAAAGTTAAAGAATTCAGGTGTGCTAGGCAGAAAATCCTTTCAGGCAGAGGTCAAAGAGGGGCAGCAGGGAGGCTTGAAAGCACCCTGTATGTCTAGGAACTGTGAAGACTGATGACCACTGAGAAGTAAGTTAGGAGGGTGGGGAGTGATGGAGCTGGGACGAGAGAAGCAGGTACAGAACACCCAAGGCTGGCAGAGTGCTGAGGACAAGGACACCAGGGGAAGGCTAGGAAACGGTATACTCAGTTTTCTTAGGATGGTTCAGTAGACAGAGCTGGGAGGCAAAGAGCAGAGCCAGGAGGCAAAGGGGCAAGCGGTGGCTTGGCTGAGTTATCAGACTGCAGTGTGCAATGACACGGAGCATGTGAACGGAGAACAATTCCTGACTTCTGGCCTGGGGTAGCCACTCACTGAGATGGGGCCACTAGACTTGGTGCTAGACTGAGGGAAGTGCAGGAAGATGGGTAAGAACATAAATCCTATCTTAGATACTTAGCTTTGGTTACACAGGATGACATGCAGTTGGGATGTCCCGCACTGAGGGGAAGCCCTGGAGGAAGTGACTCAGTCTGGAGGACAGTTACATTAAAACAGTGGGCACAGAAGCTGGGCGTCTTTCAAAAGGTGTGGCTGGCTGAAGAGAGGGCTCAGGAGTTAAGAGCACTGGTTGCCCAGAAGATCCAACTTCGTCAGATCCACATGGTGGCTCAGAACCACTGAAACTCCAGTTCCAGAGGATATGATGCTCTCATTTGCCCACAACATATGGCATACACATGGTACACATACATATATGCAGGCAAATATACCTGTACACATAAAACTCTGTGTGTGTGTGTGTGTGTGTGTGTGTGTGTGAGAGAGAGAGAGAGAGAGAGAGAGAGAGAGAGAGAGAGAGAGATCTGGAAATGAGAGGGAACAATAGGTAGTGGAAAGAGGTCTGGAAGCGATCCACCTTGATCAGGAAGAGGGCTTCACACCTGATGGAGAAGAGGCTGAGGAGAAGGAAGCCAACACCTTTTCTCTGTAAAAGGAACAGGGCAAGGCTAACTGTAGGAGCTGAGGAGAAACTGGCAACAGATGGGGTCATGTGCACGAGTGAAGAAGAAAGGCTGTAGGAAACGGCATGAAAATCTTATCTTTCAGATGGCTGGATGTGTGGAACTGGCTATAAAGCCAAAGTTCAAGCACTAGAAACTAAAACTAAGCAGAGTAGCTCACTGTGTCAACAGGAAGGAATGAAGGCTGAGACAGGCAGAACAATGGCCAGGTGGGCTGAGGGCACCAGCATAGAGGGAGACAGTGATGTGACCAATGTGAGCCTGGTTATTAGTGACATCAAAACAACTCTGTAGTTGAGAGAAATACAAGTGGTCACTTCCTGAATGATGCTACAATCACTCCAGTCCCCACTAGATCTGATGTAAGACGAGTAATGTTCCTCCTGGTTCAGATCTCTCCAGTGAATCAAGTCTAGGTGTGATCCGACTACAAGGCCTCCTTATGCCCTACAGAGTGCTGTTCTCTCTACCTGGGTCCCTCATGCCCCCTTTTCAGGCTGGATTCTGTCACCGCTACCCTATCAGATGGTTTTTGTCACCACCTATCAATGTTCATCTCCCTGCTGTGTTCCTCTGAGTTACCTGCTTTTTCCTATGTGTTTCTCTAGGAACATTGCCTCTTTACAAGCAGGGACTGACCTGTTCTGTTTATTGTTGGATCTGGTGCCTAAAATTAGGCATCAATAACCATCTGCATGAATAGAACACTGATGGAATGCTATCTCTAACATGAAAGCAGAAGGCAACTTCTTTTACCTAGAAGATGCTAGCTCCAGAGCTCTCCAGGGTTAAGACTGCAGCCCCAGTCCTACAGTGTAAGGCATCAGAGCCTGGAGTATTGATTTGTCTGAGGTGTCAGCCCAGACATGCTTTCAATTAATTAATTATGTGTATGTGAGTGGTGTGTGTGTGTGTGTGTGTGTGTGTGTCTCTGTGTGTGTGTCTGTGTGTGTCTGTGTGTCTGTGTGTGTATGTACTCGTGTTCAGAGGCTAGAGGAGGATGCTGGGTGTCCGTCATTGAGTCATTCTCTGCCTTACTTCCTTGACACACTTTCTCACTGAACCTGGAACTTGGCTGGTGGTCAGCAAGCCCCAGTGAGCCTCATGTTTCCACCCCTTCTACAGCACTAGACTTACAGAAGCATACAACTATGCTCAGTTTCTTACATGGGTACTAGGGATTTGAACTCAGGTCTTTATGCTTGCACAGAAAGCTCTCTTACCCTCAGAACATATCTCTCTCTCTCTCTCTCTCTCTTTCTCTCTCTCTCTCTCTCTCCCTCCCTCTCTCTCTCCCTCCCTCCCCCCCCCTCTCTCTTTCTTCAAGACAGTGTTTCTCTGTGGCTTTGGAGACTGACCTGGAACTAGCTCTTGTAGGTCGGGTTGGTCTCAAACTCACAGAGATCTGCCTGCCTCTGTCTCCTGAGTGCTGGGATTAAAGGCATGTGCCACCACCATCTGGCAAAGGTCCAATCTTCAAATCACACTGTTTTGGTCCTAGGAAGACTTGCTGTTCCTGAGTTGGCTTTGTCCCATCTATGGGACTGTGACAAATCCCATGCAGCTTTCTCAGTGCTCTCTCAGGATACTGTTCAGCCCAGGGGTCCTCCCCATGAAGACCCACACAGATCATCCAGCTGATTCAAAGGCAAGGGGTAGCTGTGGCTCCCTTAGCAGTAGTCTAATTGTGGTCTCAGCTGAATCACCTACACCAGCCTCCTTCTGAGTGTCAATTCCTAGGCTTCAGAACCCCTCTGCCCTTAATCTCCTTTACTCTCACCTTTCTCACAGACTTTTTGGAACTGTTTGTACTACAAGTATTTTTATACTATATGTGTTTTAATAATCTTTCCAAAATCTTTTAGGGAGTAAATCTGTATGTCATAAAATTCATTTACTAAGCTGGGTGTGTTGGCACACACCTTTAATCTCAACAGGTACAGGCTGATTTCTGTGAGTTCAAGGCCAGCCTAGCCTACATGTAGGCTGAGTTCTAGGCTAGCTAGGGTTATATAATGAGACTCTTACCTCCAAAGAAACAACAACAAAATAAAAAACAAAAACAAATAAGAAACATTAATTAATGAATAGTGCCACAGACTCATTTTAAATCACAAATCTTCCTGTTCATCCTTTTTAAACATGGATTTTTACAATTCGAAGATCAGAAGCATTAAGTACATTCTGGGAACTTCTAAAATCAACTTCTATTTGATTTTATGTCAACTTCTATGTCAACTGTTGCCCACGGCCTGACACAGGCCCCAGTGGACATGTGCACACTTCTATCAGGTAGGTTCTGTGTGTGCTGAGTCAACTGGGCTATTCTTAAACACATTTATGGTGGTTTTATTGGCTTTGGGCAGTTATATAATGGAACTGCCTCAAATACATGAATTATATATACAAAAGAGAGAAGTTTTTTTTTAATACAAATGCAGTTGACTTGGGTTTATACAGAGCAAGTTCCATTTCTCAGTTCTGTGACAAAGTAGAGAAGACTCTCAAAACTCTTCGGCAGAAGGAACATGACTTACTTGCCGCCCCCAACATCACAGGATCGAGGGCGTCCTGACAGAGACTGGATCTGGGAAGAGACAAAGAAAGCTAGGCTTACTCAATGCACAGCCAAATTCAAATGTTTGAAAAGGGGGCTCTGAGCACCCTAGTTAGAGCCTGTGACAGACAGAGCAGGCCAAGGGCATCTTCACAGAGCATCCATGTAAGTTTGGGGAGTTTTAAATGTCTTAACTTTCCAGTCAAAAGAGAAGTATAACATTAACATATTTTCTTGATTCCCTTATTAATTTGTCTTCTAGTTAAATGGTTATTTCCTTCAAAGAGTCAAATGTTTTACACATTCAGATTTTAAATATTTCTTTTTCAATTGGCAAGACAGAAAAAGAAGAAAATAAAAAAGCAAAACAGGGAGGGAATGAATGTTGAGGAAAAAGGACAATCTAGAATGTACATTGGTGGGACAGGGATGGATACTGCAGTCACAGGACCAGGGAGACCACTCATCTCCCCAGAGAGAGCAGCTCCGGGTACTCGGAGGGAGTACACACCTGCCAACCCATTTTCTGTCTTCTACAGTCTCCAAAGCCACCTTTCACAGTTTCACAGCCCAGAGGATGGAGAGCTGTTTAAATATGTGGATCGTGTGTGTGTGTGTGTGTGTGTGTGTGTGTGTGTGTGCCTTTCAAGACCACCCTAATGCTGGAGAGCTGTTTAAATATGTGGATCTGTGTGTGTGTGTGTGTGTGTGTGTGTGTGTGTGTGTGTGTGTGTGTGTGCCTTTCAAGACCACCCTAATGCTAGCAGAGACTTGGGTAGACTTGATGGAGGAAAACGGAAAAGGAGCAGGACCAATAGGATTCTGATAGATGATGAACACAGTTAGGCACAGAGACCAAACAACCATCTACATCTGAGCATCACCAAGGGCTGGAAGGAGGGACTCTTCTCTCAAAACAGCTGCTCTACAGAAAGAGAGGCCCAGCTAAGCTGGGGGCCTCCCTTCTCTCAGTGGGCGAGATTTGCAGTGCTGCCAGTGGAGGCCAGCAGTAGGACTTCAGATACTAACATTCAGAACTTGGAGAAAGCATAGTAAACAGATGACTCATCACTTGCTGTCTCTCCAGAGCTGGGGTCAAAGGCCTCTGATTTTAGAAAGGATCATCTGGCAGGATAGCAGTTCTCAACAAAAGCTGGAGAGCCGCCCCAAAGCAGAGATGTCTCCAAGCTCCTGACCGGGTAAGGTTTGTGTGAGGTTCACACGCAAGCAAGGAAGCCACAAGATCACTGTGCTAATTCACCACCACGATCATGATTTTGCTTGGAACAGCATCCATCCCCTGCTGTCTTCCCTGTCTCGGTGTCCAGCCAAATCCTCTCTTCCCTTTTCCCTAGTTCTGGTTTCCGCCTCTGCAGGCGGGCGGCCAGCCAGGGTGAAGACTGCAGCTGAGGACTGCTCACCCACCTCCTTGGTCTCCCACAGTTGCTTAGGCAGCGGCTTCGGAACATTTAGCAGACTCTCTTCTTTCAACAGACCAGGGAAAGATGCTACTAAAAGGGAGAAGAAGCACATTCACTGAACTAAAATTAGAAGGCAGCCACTCGTCTTTTGGCTAAATGAATTAGCTTAGTTTAAAACTGCTGGGGTGGGGTTGGGGTTTGCAAATCTGTAATCCCAGTACTTAGAGGCAGAGGCAGGCAGATCTCTGTGAATTTGAGGCCAGCTTACTCTACACAGGAAGTTCCAGGACAGCTAGGGCTACACAGAAATACCCTGTCTCAAAAGAAAAGAAAAGATAGGTGGTGGTAACATGCCTTTAATCCCAGTACTCAGGAGGCAGAGGCAGGCAGATCTCTGTGTTCCACACCAGCCAGCATTACACAGAAAAATCTTGTCTTGAAACAAATAAGAAAGAAAGAAAAGAAAAAAAATTAAATGGTTCTTAGGATTCAGAGGTGGCTGCCATGGAACCTGCTATGTAGCCCAGACTGACCTCAGACTTGCAGCTATCCTCCTGCCTTTGTCTCTCAAGTAATGGGATTATAGGTATGTGCCACCCTGCCTAGTGAACAGGATTTCTTTAGCAAATATTTATTTTTTAATGTACTCTTTTTATTTATTGTATTATTTTGTGTGTATGGGTATTTTGCCTACATGTGTTTATGTACTACATGAATGCCAGTGCCCATGAAGGCTGGAAGAGGGCATCAGATCCCCTGGAACTAGTTATAGATGATTGTGAGATGCCCATGTGGGTGCTAGGAATCAAACCCAGGTTCCTGGCAGTGCTCTTAACCCCTGAGCCATCTCTCCAGCCCCTTTATCAAATATTTATTGACAGTCTCCTGGGAAATGTATAAACTAGCCAGGGGATGAAGGCAGCACACTTAAGGCGGTCAGTAAAACTTAAAGAAGCCCAGGAGAGCAACACACCCTTGCTTCAGGGCAGAGCAGAGAAGAACATCGAGGCTTTGGAGCTGGTGCTCTGGGCTCCCTTCAGAGACACAGTAAAGGGCATTCAAGCAAGAGAGTGAGGAATAAGTAAAAGGCTTAGAGAAGAAATGGTGGCTACCACCAGCCAGAGTGCTCTTTTTATTTGGACTGTGGTAAAGGACAGCGAAAGGAAATAAAATGTAGAAGTCTGAGACCAGGCCAGGGCCCTGCAGGCATGGGAAAAGAGATAAAGAAAAGCATACACTAATCAAGAAAAGATGAAAAGATGGTAACAACAAATGAAGAGGGGCTTGGAGAGATGGCTTGGTGGACAGAGCACTTGCCCTGGGAGAGTATGGACCAGAGTTTGGATTCCCAGAACTCACATAAAAGCCAGACAGGCATGGCAGCTGCCTATAATCCCAGAGCACCAGGGGCAGACAGGGGCTCCTTGCTCCCTGAGCAAACTGACGATACGTTAGATGAAATCAATAAGCGCTGGATCCCGAAGGTCTCCTACCCCAGTAAATAAAACGGAGAGTAATCAGGGAAGACACCCACCTATGGGCTTCCACATATATAAACACGGGTATGTACACACACACATACACACACATGCACACATACATGTACACAGGCACATGTGCACACACACAAATGGAGTTAGGAACAACGAATGGAAATCACAGTGGTACTGAAGCTACTTGGTAAAGTGCTGGGACTGGGAATAAAAGACTGATAACCCGGGGGCTGGAGAGATGGCTCAGAGGTTAAGAGCGCTGACTGCTCTTCCAGAGGTCCTGAGTTCAATTCCCAGCAACCACATGGTGGCTGGCAACCATCTGTTATGAGATCTGGTGTCTTCTTCTGGTGTGCAGATATACACGGAAGCAGAATGTTGTATACATAATAAATAAATAAAATCTTAAAAAAAAAAAAGACTGATAACCCACCAGGCATGTTTGGCTGTAGCTGATGGGGTTCTAATGGGTCTTTAATGTTACAGAACAGCCAGCTCTACTTGAAGAGACTATCCTTGGCTGTCTGAGTTAACACTTCCAGCCACACCAATGAAAATGAGAAGGTCGGCTGAGCCACAAACCAAGTGAAGGCTTTTTGTTCTCAGACCAGAGGTCAAAGGCAAGCTCTGAGGAACTATGTGACCTACTGTTAGGAAGATTATTCAATAGCTGGAGACTGCTCAGAATGAGGGAGGCTGCAGGGCTCTGAGGACTGCATAGCTCCACTGTGACTGTCTTGCCTGTCCTGCCCTTGGCCCACACAAGATGAGTAATAGATCCCAGGAAGTCACTTAAAACTGAGATCAAACCTAAGCACGTTGGCACAAGCCTGTAATCCCAGCATGTAGGAAGTAGAAGCAGGAGGATCAGGGGTTTAATGCCAGCCTAGGCTACATGATAGCATATCTCAAAGAACTAACAACAAAACAGGGGCCAAGTTTTCAGAATAAACTCAGAGAAAATGGTTTAAATTGAATACTCGTGTTTCTTTTCTTTTCTTTTTTCTTTTTTTTGCAAGTTAATAAAACTTAGTAAATAATTACAACTGTGGACCAGTGTCTAGCACAGCATGAAGCAGTGCTCATCCTGGCTAACCTCCCAGCGCCAGTGCAACAAATGCCACTTCTGCTGAGACAACCGGACTTCATCAGTGTGCCTCGGTGTCTCTCAGTCCTGATGCTCAAACCCTCACTCTTTCTCTCCTTTCCTTCCTTCTTTTTCTTTGTTTCCCTTTATGTATTGCTAAGGATAGACCCTGAAAAGCCCTATGTTCCCTCACTGAATCACCCCAGATGGATTACTCTCTTTTGAAGAGTGTATTCTGTCTATGTTCTTGTTGGCTCTCTTTTTCTAATCACGGATATAAATGCTGCAGAGATATAAGCCCCACGAGGCTCTTAGACTGTTCTGCTTCTGTGATGCTTAATAAACAGTTCCTGGGACACACAGACCCACAGGGACTCTCCACAGATGGGAGATAGGAGCAATGGGCTTTGTGGGCCTTATGATTCAAGGGAGGCAAGAGGCATGTGCCCTGAAGGTTCTGCAGGAGGGGAAGCAGCACAGCCTAAGAGGTGGGTCACATTACAGGACTGGGACTGGAACAGGCTACAGTGCCTCGATAGGTGGCTTCCTTTGAGGGATTCAGTGTCTGTAATTTCTTTCTATGTACAGCTTTGTTGGGAATTCTTCACAAGGTTAACAGGGGATGGCCCTGAAGCCATGTCTTCATTTCTGCCTTGAATGATCAAATGGGTCAGCTTCAAATTTTTATGATTTTATTTAATACCTGAAAGGGTTTGCTCAGAAAAGGAGGTGCAGGGCCAGGTATTGGTGGCGCACACCTTTAATCCCAGCACTCGGGAGGCAGAGGCAGGCGGGTCGCTGTGAGTTCGAGGCCAGCCTAGTCTCTAGAGCAAGTGCCAGGATAGGCTCCAAAGCTACACAGAGAAACCCTGTCTCAAAAAAACAAAACAAACAAACAGACAAAAAAACCAAAAAACAAACTGGCCACTCAGCTGATTCATATTATGAAATTACATTTCAGTTTATAAAGATCTAACAGTGCCAGGTACTAAATGACTAAATGAGCAGAATTGGATCCCCATCTATTGATGTCTTTCAGTTTCATTTCAGCAGATCTCTAGCATGATTTTAACTGGCTTTAGCAGACTCATTGTCTTCTGCAAAATGTATAATTCTACCTTATAATAAATTTGCACTTGCTTTTCTTTTTTTGAGACAGGATCTCATATATCCCAGGTTAGTTTCAAGCTCATTGTGAGGCCAAGTTCATTGTGAGCTTCTGGTCCTCCTGCCTCCACCTGTCAGGTGGAGGATTTCAGGACTGTGCAACATGCCTGTTTTATTTGCTGGTGGAGACAGAACTCTGGGCTGCAGGCATTTATGCATGCTGGGCAGTCCAGTATCTGAACTACAGCCTTAATGCAAACTTGCATGTTCCTTGAACTGTTATTTAAGTCTGTCAGTTACTCACAGTGACTTTCTAAATGGGCTGAGGCAGTGTTGAGAGAAGGCAGTGGAACAACTGTTTAAATACTTGATTAATTCACATTTTCATGTGGTTACAACTCTTGCTTCCTTGCACAACCTTGTGACTGTGGTGCTGAGGGGACTTGGGTAACAAGGGACCATTGTAGTCTAGTCACACATTTCCTCTCTCATGGCTTTGATCATGTCTAGCTAATTTTCTTAGAGCAACTCGGATAAGTAATCCAGGAAACAGATGTCAGCCTTCACATAAATGTGACTGTCAACCCCAATGTCTGCTCGTACCTTCCCCATGGCCATCGTTTTCTCCATCACAGAAACCTGGTAGAAAAGAGAAGAAGAAAAAAACCATTTTTATATGTGGGGCTCTCATTTATTCATGCATTAGAATGACTTTCTGATATGAAATACAATTTTTGAAAGGTCTAAGGCAGTTTTGACAAAGCTCATTCAAGGTGCTTTAGCTTTCACAGTACATACAGATGCAGCTATTCCAAGTCTAGAGCTGATGCCCAAGTGTTTTCCCTTTAAAAAATATCTAAGTATCCTTGCTGTCCCTGTCTCAAGAGAACACTGGTTGACAGTCTGAGAACCTGTCTTCAAAATACAAAGCAAAAAAGTTTGCTTTGTCACACTTCCAAATATGTCACCCTAGGGAGGGTAGGTAACTTGGAGTCCATGTCACTGTCCTGACATCCCCATGGGTGGAAGTTCCATGATGGACACTAGGGCATATTCTGGATTCTTACACAGTTGTTTTAAAAAATACACATCTGGAGTCTAAGCCAAGGCAAGGGGATATGTGATAGCTATTTAAAGACTGGAATCAATCCTGAATGAATGAAGAACAGCTACTCTATGAATATAACACAGATGACCAACTAACTAAAACTAAAGAGCTGCACCCCCAACATGGGCTACCTAACCATTCTCCTCAGGGCAATCAATTACACCAAGTGAGTGTTCAGCATATACTTGGGATAAAATTTGAAGTCCAAGCCTTTACACACAGCTCAGCTTAGGTAAGTTTCTAGATGAAATGGTTAAACTATAAATTAGCCCAATTAGTCTATAAAACTTAAATACCTAATAATCAATCATTCATTCAACACATACTTGTTCAGTTCCTTCAGTGTGTGTTAGAGGATGGGGGCAGGTGATGCAGGGCAGGCAGGAAGAAGCAGAACTATGGAGTCTTAGGGGCAGATGGACATTAAGCATTCCCAAGGGCGCTAAGAGCTCATCAATTAAGCATACTCTTAAAACACAGACGTTCTCCCAGATCCCCAGAAAACACTCTAAGTTAGTGATTGAGAACTGTTTTAGTGCACCTACAACATTACTAAGATACATTTCCCCCCCTTTTTGGTCTTTTGAAACAGGGTTTCTCTGGCTGTCCTGGAACCTCTATAGAGGTTGGCCTCTAACTCACAAAGATCTGCCTGCCTCTGCTGGGATTAAAGGTATGCACCACCACTGCCAGACCACTAGGGTAAATTTGTTAAGATGAGGATTCTTGGACCCAACCTTTAAAGATGTTGATGCAAAAAGTGTGTGAATTGCATATCCCTCACTCAACAGCAGAGTGCTTGCCTAGCATGCTGAGGCCATGCGTCTGAGCCCAGCACCACCAAGCAAACACAGTCAAAAGTAGAAAGAATGAAACTGGGCAAGCTGCACAGAGCTGGACCAAGTGGCTGCTTGTTCAGTCTGTGATTTAGCACTCTAGGGAAAGACTGTGGACAGGGGGACATCAGAAAATGCAGTGCAGAGGGACAAAGGCAACACTCCAGGGTCAGCACAGACAGGAGTTGGGGACAAAAGCTTCTTATTCAAATTGTGGCTTTTTTGAGAAAGGGCAGGGAACCTGACCATTCTGATCACCAAAACGTGATTATCCTATTAAAAATGACACATGACATTTTATGAAATGGTCTATTATGGTATGTTGAAGAAGACACTCTAAGTTTAATTACTAAGGATGACCCAGTCCTTACAACATAAAGAGCTAACTGGGGGTCACCATGTGAATCTCAGAGGTGAGCAGATTCCCTGTGTGGTATCCTGCTAGTGCCACCCTCTTCCCTAGACTGGCACGGGAGGCAGGCTTCACCACTAGTTTGGCAGTGAGGAGTAGGGAGAGAGATACCACTTGCCTTGTGCCAGGCACCTCACACAATGATCTCATGTAATCACTGGAGCAACTACATGAGATATGAGCTCTCACCACGCCCAACATCACACTGCTGGTTCTGGGACCAGGACTCTGGGCACGGTACCTTCAGAAAGTCCATGTCCCCAGCTAGTGTGCTGTGCCTGGAGCAATTCAGGCAAGTGGAAGTCAGGCTAAAGGACCAGCCACCCCAGTGAAAGCAGGAGGAGCAGGAAGGAGTAAGGAAAAGGGAAGGAGAAGAGGAAGACACACACAGCAGGCCAGGGAATGGTGAGGTCTGGCTGTGCACACACTGGGAAGAATGGGAGACAACCGGGGGTGGGCGGGGAGGATGAACTGGAGAACAGAGGCCTGGGTGAGTAATAAGAGAACATGAGATGCTCTGTGACAGCTTCAAGGCCAGGACACCAGATAGAAAACCAATAGACTGGACAAAAAGCCATAAAGTAGGGTACTTGGCCGTGAAGACCAAAAATACAAGGCACACTACAGGGAGAGCAAGAGCAGAGCTTGTCTATAGTGTGGGATGAAGGGTAAGGGAATGAGAAGATTAAATATCACTCTCAGGTGTTCCATTTAAGTGACCAGAGGACAAGGACCATGGCAGCCATGACTGACAAATTTATTTGAAATTAACATATCATAAAAGAGCCAAATTTATATTTCTACCACTATTACTACTACACACAATTACACACACACAAACGTGCACATACACAACACCAAAGGGTACAACTATAACAAAAAGAATATAAACAAAAAGCAGGTAATTATGACTAGGTATCTAGAAAAAGAGGAAATTAATTCACTATAGCCCCGCAGAGGACAGGACAGCCAGGACCAAGGTCACATTTGCGTTGCAGGAAACCCTAGCCTTGGCACTCCAGAGGTTGATCTAACTGGGAACATCTGAGACCATGTTCCTTTTATGTGCCCCTCCCCACCTGGTGTCTGGCAAGCCCACAGAATGCCTCACAGTCTTCATGTAAAAATACAAGGTGTAGATATTGTAGCCACAGCGATTCCTAAGAGAAGTATCTAGAATTTCAGCTTTCCCATTTGGGCCTTCCTGCCACCCTGATGACACTTCTTTAGTTTTTGTTTTGCTTTATATTTTCTCTCTCTCCCTCCCTCCATCCCTCCGTCCCTCCCTCTCTCCCTCCCTCCCTCCCTCCCTCCCTCCATCTTTCCCTCCGTCTCCCTCTTACTCTGTATATACATATGAGCCATGACTTGCGTGCATGTGGAGGTCAGAAGACATCCCTGGATGTTGCTCCTCAACTTCTACCTTCTTTGAGTCAGGGTCTCCCCTCCTTTGCTGTCCCATTCTCCAGTCTATCTGGCTCAGGGACTTCTGGGGATTCTCCTGTCTCTACCTCCCATAGAAGTATTCAGATTACAGGTGCACACTGCAACATGTAGCTTTTACATGGATTCTGGGGATCTGGACACAGGTTCTCATGTTTGCATGGCAAGTATTTTACCTGCTGAGCCTTTCCCCAGCTGAGGCAACTCTTTGTGTCACCAACAGGCTTAGCTCTCTTATGGTTACTTGACTTTAAACCATCTCCTTCACTATGAGCCAGGACTTATTGCTGGTTGAAGGGTCATTGAGATACAGATCACATCTTTACCCCTTAGAGAAGACTTAAGGGGCTACAGTCCTCAGAGATGGCAGTTTATAGTCACAGTCTGCATCTTTGCCCTTAGTTCCTAGCCTGCTCCCTGAAGAACAAGGGCCACTTTAGCTCCTTCTACATGCTACTATGGAGGAGGACAGTTTGGAGATAAAGACAGTCTGTGGGACAGGGCAAGTGTCACAGAGAGTCATTGTGCTGATCCATCCACACGTGTATATGAAACAGTATTTAAACTGCACATACTACCAGGGAAATGGGTAATTGAACAAGAGAGAAATTATAAAAACCCTGTTTGGTTGCATAAAAGTTTATTTCTGTCATTTACAACTTCATATCATTTATGTCTAATTGTCATATAACTCAATAACCATTATGGAAAATACCAACCACATATCAGGCTAACAGCTTTGCTTCCTGGGGGATACAAACTGAGCTGGCAAATAGATCATATACTTGATGGCTCATGTAGCTAACTATGAGCGGGTACTCCCTCATCCCTATAACAACCACCACCACGATGACCCGGCTTCCATCACTATGTTCAGCAAAGATTCCCAGGAAGGGGCCATTGTTACTGTCCCTACTACAGAATCTAGGTTTGGGCTTTGGTCATATTTTCCCATCACTTTAAAAATCTTTACTTTATTTGGTGGGTCCTATAAAAAGAAATACTTTTTTTGTGAAGCTAGCTGGTATTTTTAAAATCCAAAAGGAAAGAAAATGAAAAACTTTAATGAATTACAGGGGAAAAATACATAAAACCCTTTAAAATAGCTCCCACCAACAAATATAATTCTCCAGAAATAATTCCCATCCTTGGAGACTTGAATAATATTTTAAACACACTGGCTTTCCCATGTAAACACATCCATATTTGGATGTGTTTCTGAGTTCTGTGATACTTGAAGGCGACTGCAGAAGCAGACACACAGTGCAGACATCCATGCTGGGGGTGGCCCTCCTTCTGTAGTTGGCAGATACTGTGCCCACGATTTCTAACCCTGAACTCTGGAGCCCTGTCCAGGACTTGCTCCTCCCTCTCCCTTTCTCCTTGTTGCTCTCGGGTCAGTGTTGGACTTGCTCCACCTCTTGTCCTCAGCCTCACACCTGCTGACAGCTCTAACTTCTTCCTCAGGGACCACGTTACTCTCAGAATAAATATCCAATTTCATTTCTTCAGTTACTCTCTTTCTCTTCACATGGGAGCTCAAATGCTCCTTAAATTACCAATGGGTCCCTTGTCCTGTCTAGGCCTTTAGTCCGTTCTGGAAAAGGGTAATCTCAGCACAGAGGGCAACGCCAAGGCAGGGACACAGGGCTCTGGGGAAGAACATGCAAGGCTAGCTGGCACCCAGTCAGGATGACAAAGACCTTGCTGTGTGCACAGGCACCCCACTGGTTAGTCTCTGCTTTTTAAGGCTTTGTTTATACATACCCATCTCTACCTACCCTGAAGCCAATCTTCTGTAACTTCCCACACACCCCACTTTTCTAAGCACTGTTCAGTGACCCATATCCAATTCCAACTTCCCTGCCAACTTCACTCTCACATCCCCATGTGTGGAAATACAGCACATTGTCCCTGACCAATTCCAAAGCTCTCAGGCTTTACAAAGCTTCATTTCAGCAAACCAATTTGCACCAAGGGAACAAATATAGTAACAATTACTACCAAATCCCATCCTTACTGCATGCAAGGCAGTAAGACCATGAATGGCTCTCCTTGGAAGGAACAGAATTTTAAGCTTTAAATAAACCAAAACTGTAAAGAAAACCGGAAAAGCTAGTATCTAGGCCAGTCCTTACACTCAAAGTCAATCTGTATATGGAACAGATGAGTCAAGCCTGTGTTCTTTCTAGATTAGAAGGCCCAGACGGACATGCTTGGGAAGTATCTGAATGAAGCATCCTCACTTTGGGTGCAGGCTAGATGTGAGCATCTGGAGCAAGCTTTAGGGAAGTGTTCACACTTCTCCAGCATTAACTGTGCCTCTGTACTGGGCACTCTGTCAGGTACTGGCTAGGACAAGACTTGTAAGATAGTGCCTTCAAGAAATTCACCCTAAGTAGAGAAAGAGAAGCATTCTACATGAAGAAGCAGTGGTCACAACACCTACGTGTAGGAGCTTGGGACAGTGAAGGATGTGGGCAGCTTGGGACCAGCAGAGGGGGACAGTCACAGAAGGCTCCACAAAAGTGCAGACACAACTGAGGCTTTCACACTGAGGAAGTGGTGGCTGGACAGGAGAGGAAGACACGGGGACGGGATGAAACAGCAGGAGAACCCAGCGAGTGCCCATAGCTGTAAGGAGTAGGCTGTAGGAGGGGAAGTATGCTCATGTCACTCCAGAAGTGTACTGACGGTTTTTGGCAGGAGAGCATGAAGAGCAGATGGGGTTAACAGCGGAAGCAGAGAGCATGAGGTGGCATGAGTCTGTCCTTTCTCAGTTCCTGGCCTTTCTCTTTCAGACTTTCTCTGGCCCACAGGCAGAAAACCAAGGTTCTGAGCAGAAGTGGAGACCAAGGAGCAGATGACGACACTAGGCTTCCTTTCTGCTCTCCCCCCTCCCCCCGCCTTGTTCTTCCTGCAGAAAAGTCTTCTCCTTGGCTCTCCCTGGCCCTGGTCTTGATTACTCCTCCCATAGGAACTGTCTGGCCCCTGGGAGGGTTTGCCTCATCCCAAGGTTCAACCATACAAGGTCCATGGACCCACAAAATGAAGCCACTTCCTCCAACCTGGTCATATCATTAACAAAAGAAGGCCTTGAAGAACACAGTAAAATCAGACTGCAAGGATGTGGACAAAGACCATCAAGGATGCTCCTGCCAGAGCCTGTGTAAAAGACGATGAGTGTCTAGAAAAGGGCTGTTGCTGCAGGGAAGAGGAAGCTCAAGAGTCAAGAGATGCCAACAGGGAAGCAGAAGCCGTGGAAGAAGCATGGAAGGGATGCATTCTACGTGCATCAAGAACACACACACTTCCCCTGCTGGGAGCTTTTCTCTGAAGACCACCAAACTGGGGAAGAGCATGCACCATGTAAGCTCTTCTCTCTCAGTTCCTACAGCGCAGGAGAAAGCACAGATGCTGTAAGCAGGGGCCTGTGTCTTACCCATGTATGGGGCAGGCCAGGGTGACTGGCTGCCTCCTCCATACGGGTCCTGGGGCTTGGTGCTCAGAGCACTCGTGTGAAGAGCAGAGTCAGAATTGGTCCTAAGAGGGGGAGGAGAGAGTCTGGCTGAAAATCCATTTTTTCCTCAGTGAAATGCAGGTTGGTTTTTTCTGAATATTATCAGCAGGAGAGAATAATTGACTTACAAATATCCATACAATGAAGGATTAGGACCTACCTGTAGTCCTTTATACCAAGAAGGCACCTGAGGACCACCATATGTTCAAAGAGTTTAATTTGTGCTTGGATAGCCTTACACTGTGATGATACTGGCACAGTGAACTATTTCAGCAAGGCCAGCCTCAGATTCACAGCTTCCCTAAGACCATCCCTTTGCTCTCTGTATCTCGGAAGATGGTCTATGGCCAGTCCAAACTACAGCTGCACTAGGCTTCCTGAGAATTCCTGAGCCTATGTGGAAGAGTGCCGGAAAGAGTGGTTCTTGCCGGGCAGGGGTAATCCCAGCACTCGGGAGGCAGAGGCAGGTGGATCTCTGTGAGTTCGAAACCAGCCTGGTCTATAAGAGCTAGTTCCAGGACAGCCTCCAAAGCCACAGGGAAACCCTGTCTTGAAAAACAAAAAAAAAAAAAAAAAAAAAAAAAAAAAAAAAGAGTGGTTCTTAAGCCTTTTCTGGGGGAATGCAGGGTTGGAATACTACTACCATGCCTCCTTTCCTTAATCTCACCCTCTGACACACAGCGGGGCTTTTCAGCAGCTGTGTGATACAGCACAACAGACTGAATGCAGGCACTGACCACGGCTGCAAGAGGTACAATAATGCAACTATTCTCTGTACATTTTGTTTGTTTTAGAAAATGCTTTTGTGTTATCTTTTTTTAAGGTATTATTTGTGTTGGCATGTACTAAGTTTACTGCTGAAATGCACCAAAGGGGACATTTCACATCTCTCTGTCAGCTTTCTGCCAGCAGCAGCTGAGTACCGATGCGTACACTCACAGAGAAGTGTTCTTTCAGGGCATCAGTATTTTTTTTTTAATTTTGTTTTTTTACAGTGTAAAGTGGTCCTAGACAAAAGTTTGGGAGCTGTTGACCAACAGCAAACATTTCAAATGCTCTCTGATAGTTCTAATGTATGCACAACTTCAGTCCAGAAGATGACAGCTGTTTATTGATCCCATCCAAAGGTCAAACTGTTTGTAGTAAAGGGGCACATGAGCAACTGAATTCAAGTCAGCCTAAAGTACTTCAGCATGCTCTGCTCCAGGCAACAGCTTCATGTGACTTAAGCCACGTGGCTTCAGAGGACAGAAGAGGCGACAAGGGAAGGACTCTTGGGATGCTGCAGGAACTGTGTGTGCCCTGAGGGCTCCTGGCCCCTTCAGAGCACAGAAACCCAGAAAACATCAGTCAAACACAGAGAGATGATAAGGGAAATGGGAATGTAGACTAGCTATTAGACCATGGAGAGAAAATTACGGTTAATTTTGTTAATCACAATGCAGTTATTATTTTTAAGCCTCTCATTGGCCTTTTACTGTTAGGGCATTCACAGGTGAGAAGCTTCATCTAGCTGGTCATGGAATGACATATGAAAGAGAGTGAGAAGAAATGAGACTGGCAGAAATCCGACCAAGATGGAAACACTTGGAATGGGCACAGGGGTCTTTACAGCTTTCTCTCTCCTGCATATATCCAAACGTTCACACCACTAAAAGATTGTTATTTTTCAATTATTTTCCAAGGTTCAGCTCCATAGCCCATAATGGTTTTCAACCTGTAGTCTTCCTGTCTCTCAGCTTCTGGAGTATTGGGATCACAGCTTGAGCCACCATGCCCAATTCACATTCCAGTCCCCTTTGCATATTAGCTAAAGGTTTCTGGGGGAAAGTCATTTGTCCTCTTAAAGCAGAAAAGGACACTCATTCTTACAGTGTCAAGATTGAAAAGTGACCTGGGTCATTGCTAAAGTATGGCCCAAAGTAACCTCAAGAACAGTTGATATTTATTGTGCTGTGCCTCCATGTGGCATCCTATTTAATCCTTACAGCCAATCCCATCATGGGTACAATTACCAGCACCATGTCATATGTGCAAACTAAGAAAGACAGAAGTTACCCTGCCCAGGATCACATGGTCAGAGGCAAACCTTGGGGTCCCCTCCAGACTTCATGTTCTTACTACACCATCTCCTACACTCAATAGTTTTTTTGTTTTGTTTTGTTTTTTTCTTTACCACTTCCTATAAATACAACTGATATAAACAAACTGGGCAGCAAGATAACATGTAGAGACTACCTGGCCAAACCCATTGTCTCCTTCTTGAAAATATACTTCTACTACGAAACAACCCACATACCTGTTAAGTGCAGATGTCAGCCTGAATCCAGGATGCTTTTCTTCTTTCCAAGGAGGCTGTTGCCTTTAGAAACCAGAATGACATAAAATGGGAAGACTTAAGCTATGGGACCAAAGAGCGCTTGACAGCTGGCTCTTCTAACCTAACCATACAAGCCCCAAGTTACCTAAAATGCTCAGGCCTCCCTCTGCTCATCACTGTGGAAAGGAGGCCAGAATGAGTTGAGCTCTCAGGAGCCAGCAGCTCTGATTTCCAGGATAATGACTGCAAATCCATAGCACAGCATCAGCCAGCTGGGCACACTTGATGCTGGCTGGAAATGGTCAGAGGAAGAATGACCCCTTCTCTAAGGGACAGTGGGTCTTATTCCAGTGTACAGGTACCCCTCATCATGTACTGGAGTGCAGGGCTGCTCTGGCAATCCTGGATGTGAACATTTTGCTCTCGCATGTGGAAGGCCATAAGTGCAATACACTTGCTCACTGTCCTGTGAAAATATTCACCTGGCCAATCCTAGGCTCTGAGAAGCAAGACACTTCTGGGATACAGGGGTGAAGCACATCCCTTTGGAGATCTGCCTTTTCTTACTTAAACGTACAATACGGTATTATCTTACAAACTTGAAACTCAGGACTCCTGAATAGGCTGGAAACCTGCTTGAGGTGGGGCCAGTGTTGGCCATCTTGACCTTTTTCGGGTCCAGACTACGTTATCCATGATAAGGATTCAGTCAGTATTTGCCCAAAGAATCGATGAGGAAAAGAGTTGAAGTTGAGACTAAGAAGTCCCCCCCACTTCCAATGTCTTGTTTTTTTGAGACAGAGTCTCACACTATATCCTAGGCTGACCTTGAACTCACAGCAATCCTCCAGCTTCAGCCTCCCAAGTTCTGGGATTCTGTGGGCCACTGCTCCTGGTGACACATACATTTTAAGAATCTCTTACATCTAATGTGAAGGTGTGAAGCAATGCCACATATACAACAGAGAGGGGCAGCCTGCCTTCTGTTAATGCTATGATGGGTCACCATTGTACCAGACACAAAACATACAGATTCCAAACCAAATTCACCACATACATTTTCAAGTTAGGAGTCTTTCACTCCTTTTAGTAACTGAGAAATGCCAGAGAAGGAATTTATTTTTTTATGTCTATCATAAGACTGACAAATCAGATATTTTGTTGACAAATGGTTTCCCATGTATTTCTATTTGAATCTAGAGTTGCTTAAGTAATTTTTATTCTTACAAGCTCAGAATTATACACGGAAAGGCTGAGGTTTTTTGATGTTGTTATGACCTGAGACAGGGTCTCATGTCATAGCTTAGGCTACCTGTAGTTCATTGTGTCACACAGGCTTGCTTCAAACATGCAGGTCTCCAGGTTCTTAAGTGTTGGGATTGTAGGCATGTACCACCACACCCAGATCAAGACTTAAATTTTATAAGATAAAACAAAAGTTGGTGCTAAAAATTTCTAGCCAGGCCCTTGGGAGGCAGAAGCAGGAGGACTGCTGTGAGTTCAAGGCTAGCCTGATCTCAAAAAAAAAAAAGGTCATTATGGAGCATGTTTCTAATCCCAGCATTGGAAAGGCAGAGCAGGTGGATCAGGAGTTCAAGGCTTTCCTTGGCTATATCACAAGTTTCAGGCCAGCCTGAGCTACAAGAAACCCTAACTCAAATATTAAAAAAACTAAAACAATATATAAATAAGTCCAAAACAGCACTCAAAATGATTAAAATAGTTTGACCACCTTAAAAAGAGGTTCTCTCCTATCTGTTAAAGTACTTCTATAAAACAAAACAAAACAAAACAAAACAAAACAAAATACTTCTAGATTCTCTTACCTTGGCCAGCTCTCATCCAGGGGCTGGGAAGAGTAATTGGCTGCAAAAGTATTTCCATCAAAGTAGAATTTTTAATAAAGGAAAACAAAATTTATGGGGAGTTGAAGCAGAATTAAACTGAAACTGGAGGTTAGGCCACCGAGTCTTTGGCTATGCTCCCCCATGGGGTATTCCCCATTCTCATGCATAGCATGTCTCCACCTTCTAACCAGTGTCCTCACCACACTCATGTGCAGGGTTTCTTTCTTTTTGTGTTGTATGTGCAGATGTGTGAGAGTAAATGTGTGTGTGCAGGTGTGTGGAGGTCAGAGGTTATCCTTCGATGCCATTCCTCAGAAGCCACCTTCCTTGTTTTGTTGTTTGATCTTATTTTTTTGAGACAGGGTCTCCTTATATAGTCCTGGTGTTCTGGAACTTGCTATGTAGACCAAAATGGCCTTGAAGTTCTGCCTCTGCCTACTGAGAGCTAAGCTAAAAGGCTTGCACCACCATGCCTAGCTCCTTGTTTGTTGAGACAGGGCTTCTCCTTGGCCTGCAGCTTGCTGAGTACACAAGGCTGACTGGCCAGACCCAGGAATCTGCTTGTCTCTGCCTGACCAATGCTCTGATTGTATGTGTCACCACGTCCTGTTTTGTCACATGGATTCTGGGAATTAAACTCAGGTCCTCAAGTTTGTATGGTAAGTACTCTGCCCACAGAGACATCCCCCCCACACACACACACACACCGTGCATGCGTGTGTGCATGTGTGTGTGTCCTGCCCAACATCTGTCTTCAGGAACTTCATCTACTTGCATTACAAACACTGGTAAGGTCAGCCTATGCAGGCCTCCCTTTCTCATGGGATGGATGGACTCAGGCCCAGTTAGTTTTAGTCAAGATATTATCTCATTCTCCTGCAATCAGTAACTGGTTCTGGGATAGGCTCAAGACATAAACAGGACCAAGGAAGAGTTCTTTCCAGGTGGGAATGAGGTATTTGAGACCAGGTGGCTCCTCGTGCAGAATGCTTGTCTATGCAAGAAGTCAACACTACAGAGATAGTCTTAATGATATCATATGGCTTCCTGGCCATAGCCCTTGGGTTTCCCGTGACATAAGCCAATATACTTCCTTTTTCCTCAGGAGGCTGAGGCAGGGACACAGCAAGTTTGAGACCAGAGTTGGCAACTTAGTGAGACCCTCTCTCAAACAAAGTAAAAGAAGTCATGGGGAAACAGTGCAGTGCAAGCCCTGGGTTCAATCCCCAGTGCTGGGAGGATGTTCTGCCTTTTTGAGTTTGTTTCTGGGAGGCTTTGTTTGTTTGTTTTTAAGACAAACTCTTACTAAACAGCCTAGGCTGGCCTAGAACGTATCATGTAGCCCAGGCTAGCCTCAGACTTAAAGCAACCCTTCTATTTCTGCCTCATGAGTGCTGAGATCATAGGCACGTACAATCATACCTACTTTAAAATTTTTTCCTTTTCCAAATTAAGGTGAGTTCACATTACTTCTAAGTCAAAAGAGAACTGTATTAGACTTAAAGTGGATGTGAATTTCTGGTGTAAAGGTGGTGTTTTCTAAGGTTCTGTGTTGCTTATTGGGTCTAGCACATCTAAAGACCCATTCCAAATACATGGAAAGACAGATGGAATGTTTACTACGCACACTGAGTATAGCAGAGCTGCTAGTGTTGATTTGGCGAATTGCACCCAGAAGACTATTTAAATAATATTATTTTCCTGCTTAAAAAATTAAAAAGCTGGGTGTGGTGGCACAGGCCTTTGATCCCAACACTCTGGGAATTGGAGGCAGGCTTATTTCTGTGAGTTCAAGGCCAGCCTGGTCTACACAGTGAGACCTTGTCTCAAAAAAGAAATAAACAATTAATTAATTTAAAAAGAGGGTTGGAGAAATGGCTAAACAGTTCCAGATTCAAGGGATCCAATGTCTCTGGCCTCTCAGGAATCTGTACTTATGTGCACATGCCCCTCCCCCATGTACATATAATTAAATATAATAAAAATAAATTTCAAAAAACCTATCTTTCAACATTCTCTCTTGCTGAAAGGGTAATTGGACCTCACAGGTGACACCTGTGTCACCCCACAGTGTGGCTGCAGGGCACCCCACAGTGTGGCTGCAGGGCCTTGGGCTTCTGTCACCTCCTCTACGCTGCCCTGGGCCCCACTACCACATGCTCACTCTTCTGTCTCTGCCTTTGCTAGTGTCAGGGCCTCTCCTGTCCTCTTTGGTGGACACAGCCTCCTTAAAGATCTGGTTCACTTCTCACTACCATCACCAAACGCACACTTTTTGTCTCTGTGTCACTGATTGGATCAAATGCACACTTAACAACACCCAATACTGCTTTTGACTCCAAATCTTTATTTCTTATATGTAAGGGATAAACAGTATAGAATATGCAAGGTATATGTTGACACCAGAGATAATAAGCACCTATTGTGTTCCAGGCTTGCATTAAGCAAGTTCATGCTCTTTGTGAGTGTGTGTGTGTGTGTGTGTGTGTGTGTATGAGAGAGAGAGAGAGAGAAGAGAGAGAGGAGAGAGAGAGAGAGAGAGAGAGAAAGAGAAAGAGAGAGGTGGGGGGCTTCTCTGTGTAGCCCTGGCTGTCCTGGAACTTGCTCTGTAGACCAGGCTGGCCTCAAACTCAGAGATCCACCTGCCTCTGCCTTCCAAGTGCTGGGATTAAAGGCGTGTGCCACACTGCCTGGCAGGTAACTCCCCTATAATCTGAAAAGTCCTAGGAGGCAGATGACATAATCACTATTTTACAGCTGAAGAAGCAGAATCTCAGCCTCTAAGAAGAGTTGAGAGAGCTGGGACTTTAATCCCAGCACTTGGGAGGCAGGTGGATCTCTGTGAGTTCGAGGCCAGCCTGGTCTCCAGAGTGAGTGCCAGGATAGGCTCCAAAGCTACACAGAAAAACCCTGTTGGGGGGGGGGGGAGAGCTGAGAGATCCACAATCCCACAGATAGCATGGCAGCCTGGGGTCAAACCTACTACTCACCGATTCAGACTGTACCAAGCCATACCACTGGGAGGTGGTAAACTGTCACCATGGGCCCCCAAAAAGAGAAAACATGTACTTGGGGTATTCTCAGAAGATAGAGCCTAAAAAGGACAGTATCACCTGTATGGGCTCAGGAGTAGATGGATTGGGGACCTGCCATGGAGGCCCAGGCTGGACATTTAAAGTAAATACAAAATACAGAGTTAGAGAAATGTGGGTATTAATGGGATCCTAATGATTTCCTTTGCCAAGAAATGCACTAAGACTGCTAAGTTTGTCTTCCAGAAAACAACTTCTTTTCTTTTTTTTTTTTTTTTTTGGTTTTTTGAGACAGGGTTTCTCTGTGGCTTTGGAGGCTGTCCTGGAACTAGCTCTTGTAGACCAGGCTGGTCTCGAACTCATAGAGATCCGCCAGCCTCTGCCTCCCAAGTGCTGGGATTAAAGGCGTGTGCCACCACCACCAGCTTACAACTTGTTTTCTTTGTAGTGTCTCATTACCTTGTCTCTGACTCTGACCTTGAGCCAACACAATGAAACAGATATATTCCAGAGACATCTTTCTTCAGTGCCTATGAAATTCAGGGGAGCTGTCTGCCTGCCAGGAGAGGAGATGAGGGAGTGAGAGGCCCCAGGAAACATGAGTGTATCAGTGTTGGAGTTGGCAAAGCCTATAGGGAGGAGACCCTAAGATTCACAGTCTGTGCTTATCTGCCTTTCTTCTGAAAGATTTGATGAATCTCTGCTTACAGAATTCAGTTCATAAAGCAGATATCTAGCAGGGTTTTTCAAGTACACTGCCACCCTTAAAATCACTGAGTCCCATTTGGGCGTGGTGATGCACACCTTTAGTCCCAGCACTCAGAAGGCAGAGGCAGGCAGATCTTTGTGAGTTCAAGGCCAGCCTGGTCTATATAGTGAGTTCCAGGACAGCCAGGGCTATATAGGGAGTCCCTGTCTCAAAAAAAAAAAATCATTAAGTCCCATTAAAAAGTATTGGCCATTCAAGTTAGAATGTGGTGGTATAATAACAAAATGATCAAATATTTGTTGCCTCAAAACTGAGGTATAGTGAGTTTGTATTTTAACCTGCTTAATAAGTACTTGGAACATGAAGATGTAGTGAATTCTGGCTGTTCTTCATGTGACTAGGTAGAGGTGAAAGAAGCTGGAAGATGTGACCTATGGACTCTCCCCTTTACTTCTTTCTCATCTAATTTGGTGCATAGTTAAAAATCCAAGGAGCACAGCCCCTGTCAATGGATTGTCTAACCTTGCTGACTGCAGGGACTCAGGGAGCAAGGATGCTGGTGTGACTTTGAGCTCAGCAAGGATGGGCCTGGGCATGGAAAGTGGAGGAGTCAGGCTTCTCTAAGAGACGGATACTATTTGGGTCCTCCCCATTGTCTATGCTCTATCTTTATTGCTACTCTATTTTCTGATTTCTGTTTCCTTTCCTTTTCTTTCTTTTTTCTCCCATCCTAAGACAAAGTCTCATACTAGGCCAGACTGGCCTTGAATTCACTGGATATCCCAGGCTGGCCTTGAACTGCAATCATCCTATCTCAGCTTCCTGAGTGCTGGAATTGCATTTTTAAGCCACCATGCTCAGCCCAAACATATCCTATAAAAGGAATGGATCAAATCAAACAATTTTAACATATCAGTCCGTGTGTGTGTGTGTGTGTGTGTGTGTGTGTGTGTGTGTGTGCGCGCGCGCGCGTGTGCGCGCGCGCGCATGATGGGGGCAGGGCACCAATGCCAAGGCACATTGGCCAACTTAATGGAATCAATTCTCTCTGTCTATCTTTGTTCCGGGGTGGAACTCAGGTTGCTAGTATGCGTGGCAAGTCCCTTTAGCTGCTGAACCGCCTTTCCAGACCTCAAGTCCAATCTTAAAAGAAATGTATGAGATCTTTCTAAGTCTTGCACATTTGAGAGGGAAGCAGGCTGCATGTGACATTATGAAGCCAGGATTGTTCTACCTTACAACTCTAAGGTCCAGTGTTTCTCTGCCTTCTGATAGGAATATTGGGTAAGGGTTGGGGTTTTGAGGTCACATAGGTTTTGAAAACTCATAAAGATAGACATTAATTAACTCCACAAAGTTTCTCAGAACCTACTATGTACCATGAAACTTCCAGTGTGCAGGGTAGGGGGAGACACACGACATAGTGTTTCTTAGACTTAACAGGATTTGAATCTCAAAAAACAACGTCCCATGATCTAAAATTTCCATCTTATTGTGACAACATAAGTCAAGGCCCATTGCAGAGGAGAGAGGGTCCTGTCAGGCCCTCAGGCTCATGTTCTGGACTGCTCAGGCCAGGGTCTTGGCTCTGCTGGGGACTTTCCAAACAATTGTTTTCTTCCTTTCATGACACACCTCTCTTGGATGATGTTTTCTAGAAAATAGTCCAGAAACTCAACAAAATGGTGTTTGGGATGGAGCAAGTTTACTACCATGAAGGGAGGGGGAGTGCTAAAGGCATGGACTGCTGCAAAAAGGTATAATTTCATAGACTGAGTGCCCCAGGCCAAGAATAGCCTTTGTGGTGTCTCTACTTTGCCTGCAAGTGGCAGGGGTCAGCAGGTCCCGCTGTGACAAAGTCCTGGCCTTGTGGCAGCCATGCATGCCAATAACATGGCCTACTACGGAAGGAGTGTCCTGTGCCTGAGCCCTGTGGATGGGGCTGCCCACTCCAGGAGGAAGCTGGAGTATTTGCTGAACAAGGTTCATTTTATCTGTGACCATTGTAGCCCTGGACCAAACCCTTGTTAGCAGAGTGCCCAGCCTAAAACAAATACCATGCTAAGAAACAACTACAGTAAAAGAATTCCAAATACATATTTTTTTCTGTTTGCATCAACAAAGATTCAAACCAGTTTCTGGCTTTTAAAATGGTTAAAATTGGGGCTGAGAGGTGGCTCAGAGGTTAAGAGCACTGGCTGATCTTTCAGAGGACCTGAGTTTGGTTTGTAGCATCCACATGGTGGGTCACAACTGACTGTTACTACAATTCCAGGAAATCTCACATCTTCCTCTGGCTTCTATAGGCACCAGAAACATACATGGTGCACAAGCAAAACATACATACACATAAAAGATAGTTTTAAACTTGGACAAATATGAAAGGCAAGAGTTTAAAGTGAGTTACTTCACAGCCAACAGAATGCCAGCTGGGAAAACAAGGAAGGCCACAGGTGTCTCTCTCCAAATTCCGATTAAGTTATCACCTGAGATGTAAAATCATCCTTTTTTTTCACTTGATGCTCACAGTTTCCCGATCCCTCAAACAGGACTCAATAGTTCATTGATGGACACCCTTAGGCTAATGAACTTTCTCTACATCAGCAGATGTCCAGACCCAGAATCCAAATTAGGGGCTTAGGAGACAACCACAGAGAAATGGCTCATGCCCAGTGACTCAGATTTGTCCTTTCTGTCCAACAACTTCCTCTGTCCATTCGCTTGGTTTTTTCTGTCCCTGGAGCTGACACTCTTCACAGGCTGATTCAGAGTCAGGTTATCTGTAGGACGTGTTACCTGAAAAGACAGGTTCCCCAAACACGCAGTGTAGTCCCTTATGGAACTTGATACATTCCATTCCCTTTGCCAGAACATTTCTTTGGAAACTGCTACTCTCTTAATGCATTACCATCTGGGGTGGTTTGAATGAGAATGGTCTCCATAGCCTCATATGTTTGAGTTCTTGGTCCCCAGTTGGTGGAACTGCTTGGGAAGAATTAGAAGTTGTGGCCTTGTTGGAGGAGCTGTTACTGGATGCCACTGGCTTTGAGGTTTCAAAAGATATTCCCAGTTAGCTCTCTCTGCTTTGAGGTTGTGTCTCAGGATGTGAGCTCTCAGCTACTGCTCCAGCGCCATGCCTGCCAGTGTGCTGCCATGTTCCCTGCCATGATGGTCACAGGCTCTAACCCTCTGAAACTCTAAGACCCCAATAACTCTTTCTTCTGAGTTGCCTTGGTCATGGTGTCTTTTGTTTGTTTGTTTTTGTTTTTATTTTTTATATATTTGAATTACAAACAAGATTGAATTACATGACAATCCCAGGGTCATGGTGTCTTATTACAATAGAAAAGTAACTAAGATCTGAAGTTACTTTCCTTAATTGATTATTATTTTTTGCCTCTTAGCTATCTGTCATCTCCCAAAGGACTGTAAAACTCAAGAATACAGGGATGATATGTCATTCATTTCTTTGTCCTCAGTGATGGTCCAGGGAAAGGTCTCCACGAATGTATGTTTAATGAATGGACCTACCACACCTTACTTCTTACTTAACCCTCAAGCCTCAATGTCCTTTCCTTTTTCTTCCTTCTCTTCATCTCCCTACCCCTTTCCTTCTTTTTATCTCTTTCTCCCTCCTTCTCTCCCCGCTCTTTCTTTCATGCTGAGAATTGAACCCAGGGCTTGCTTTACACCAGCTAGGTTCTCTGCCATAGAGCCACACTAACAGGAAAAAACTTTTTTTTTCCCTTGAACTCCAAACCTTGAGAATGCTAGGCAAGTACATTCTACCACTGAGCTATACTATCCCACCCATGTATTGTAAGTCAGGCAGAGAAACATTAGGTCTTTTGCTAGAGAATTCCAAGCAGTTTGGACAATTGCTTGGTGTGCCACTCACATGTGCTAGTTAGATAAACTGTGTTTCTCTTCTGCATTCTATGTGAAATCATCACACATTCCAGGAAGGAATTCACAAGCTCATCTGTCATTTTCATTTTCCCCTGACTGCATCATGTAACAGACAAGACTAGAAGTCACTGCACCTTTGTGGATCAAGTCTGGTTGTGTCTGGAGAGCAGAGGGGAGGACTAATGTTCCTGGCCAGGACCACTGTCCTCATCTCTCAACTGAGTAAAACCAAGGGGCCCTGACGGCAAGAAAAGTCAGGGCTTCCTCTGTGAGTCCCTGAAATAGGAGAATAGGAGGATTCTCCAGCACATGCTTCTCCTTGCCATGGAGTGGGCAAGCCTGGACTACATGAGTCACAGCAGTAGACTCCTAGGCAAGTTAATCTGACATCTAGTTTTCTCGTGGGAAAATGACTCATTAAATTCTGAGGACTAAAGGACATATAAATTGCCCAGCATAGTGCCTGGCATGGGTAGGTGCTCAGTAAACATGAGTGCCCTCCCCCACTTCCTGGTTTCTAACTTGTGAAGCCAATTCTACCATCACTGCCAGGAATCAGCTCTCTGCAGGAGACGCGCCACGCCCATCTGCTCCTTCCTCAGCCCCTTGCTGGGCTGAGGAGAGTGAAGTGAGAAAGCTCCTGGCTGGTTCTCCCTCTCCCACAGCATCCAGCTCAGTTTTGTCTGACCCAAACCCTTAGCACTGTGGGGGTCCCACAAGCTGCCACCCCAGCCCTTCCCACTCCTAAGAAGCAGCACTTAAATCAAACTGCCAGATGAATTCACTGGCCCCTTCTCTATTACTTAGCAACACAGAGATTGGTGTCACACCATTGTTTAAGAATTTTCCTAAATACCGCTGGGGAGATAACTCAGTGGTTAAGAGCACCCACTACTCTTCAGATGACCCAGCTTGAATTCCCAGTACCCACATGGCAGCTTACAACTGTCTGTAACTCCAGTTCCAGGGGATCCAACTCCCTCATACAGACATCATGCAGGCAAAACACCAAAGCACATAAATTAAAAGAAAAAAAAAAGAATTTTCCTAAATACCAATTACATTTACTTGTCATTTACTAAGTTTGAAACTATACAAACAGACAATCTTATGAGGTTTCTCCTTTAAGATCCAAAAGCAGGTCATGAGGTCAACAGAAAGACAGGCATCACTGTGCCTGATTTTGCTAAATGGACGAAATCTCTCTAAGTTGACTCCAAGTGAAGCTTAATTCTGATGACTTCTGAAGACAGAGCTGAGGATACCCTGCATGCCAGGGTTACTGTTTATGTTGTGCTGTTCCATCCAACAGAACTATCCTGATGTTCTCATAAACACCTCCCATGGTCTTCCCCAGCCTGGCTGCAGACATGCTGGCTCATGGTTTTGAACTCAGCTACTTTATTGCTTCCTCTCAGCAGATCAGATGGAGCTGCACTAAGATAAACCCTGAGCATCTGTCCGCTTCTCAAGCATTTCAGAACTCACACTCTCCTCAGTGAAAAAGGATATTTGTCTCCCTGGCTTCTCCCCAGACCTTCGGTGAAGGGGGTGGAAGCGGTTCCGGGCGGGCCTCTCCACCAGCCCATGGTGGCGGGTTCCACGAACATTATCAGCTTGATGAAATGATGGCTGTAGAGAAAAAGGAAGAACGTTTGGCTTCGGACCATGAAATTGCTACTCACTCTCAAGAGCAACTGACAACAGATGAGAAGCCTGAGTTTCTAATTTTACTATTGCATGCTATTGCTTTGTGCCAATGTAAATAAAATGTCACATGTGGCCCTGTTTCTACATAATTACAGAATATATCAAAAACAGTATTTAATGTGTTAATATGGGAGCAGACATAGAACTTGTCACAATTAGGAAATGGAGAATGGGGGACTATGGCTTCAAGCTCTGTCAGTCTCTTCTTGCCTTCTGAGAGCTAAAATTCTATTTTAAAATGTAGTTACTGGGCCAGCAAGATAGCTCAGTGGGGAAAAGGTGCCTGCCTCAAAAGCCTGAACCTGAGTTCAAACCCCAGACCCCACAAAGATGAAAGGAAGAACCATCTACACCAAGTTGTCCTGATCTCTACACAAGTGCCATAGAATGTCCACCCATAGGCATGTGCATGCATGAGTATGTGTGCACTCAAGCTCACAACACACGCACGTGCATACACACACATTTAAAAACACAATACTGAGCTGGGTGGCATATACCTGTAACCCCAGAATTTGAGAGGGCAGAGACAGATGAATCACAAGTTGAAGGCCAACCAAGGCCACAGACTAAAGCCCTGTCTCAAACAAACAAAAAACAAATAAAAGAAATTAAACTCTGCTGCCCTAAAGTACTTAATTTTTCCTTTGCTTCCTTGTGTATAACTTTTACATTGTGATACCTGGAGAGTGAATATATTTTTGAGATCTAGTTTCTGTAACTAACATTATTTCATAACATAAAATCTTCCTATTTACCAATTCAGAAATCACATAGTACTTCATTTCTAATACTCATAAAGCCAGAAATACACATTGTAGTTCAAAACTGTATAATTTGGAGACACCTTAATATCTTCTACTTGCTAACAGGTTATTCTGGCTTCCTTACCTAAAAGATAGGAATGATAATTTCCATTTAGGCTTATTAAGACATAAGAATATGAAATGAGGACGGGTACTGATGGCACATGCCTTTAATCCCAGCACTTGGTTGCAGAGGCAGGCAGATCTCTGTGAGTTTGAGGCCAGCCTGGTCTACAAAGTGAGTTCCAGGACAGCCAGGGCTACACAGAGAAACCCTGTCTGGAAAAAAAACGGAGGTGGGGCAGTGAGATGGCTCAGATTGGTTTAGGTACTTGTAACAAGCCTGATGGCCTGAGATGGATCCTCCCAAAACCAACTGGTAGAAAGAGAAAAACAACTCCCATAGATTGTCCTCTAACCTCCACACACATGCCATGCATGACACACATAAATAAGTCAGCAAATGTAATAAAAAGATAAAAATAAAATGAAATGAGATCCCTTGTGTGTGGACTGCCCTGTCCCAGATATATCTGAGCATTAGAAGGGAGGGTATATGTGCTTGTGATGTTAAAGGTCACCCTGCAGACTGTTCTCATGATTAATGTCTTCTCCAGCATGGGCAACCTCCCTGCATCTCCCTCAACAGACCTGGGCCTCACCGAAGCACTACCTGTTTCTCATGCTACACCACCTCTAAGAGCTAGTCGGAGCCTAGAATGAATGCCTGTAAGTGGACCAAGTGTCTTGAGGCCGCAGTGGTCAACGACTTAGGAGCAAACAAATGTATATCTTGTCCAAACAAACTCTCATACCCATTTCTTTCTGCTGTGAGAATGCTAGGTCCCAAATAAAGCTTGTTCCTTTTGCCTGGACTGCAGAAAAACATAGGAGGAGAGCTTCTGGGTGCCCTGAAGCTACCAACCTGTAAGTCAAGTGAAAAGTGTGTGTGTGCTGAGAACCCCTGTCTGCTGTGGTCGTGAAGGTGCGGAGGGCTGCACTGAGGAGAGCAGGGGGAAAACCAGGAGGCACAAAGCCAGAAGACTGTACAAATTGCTGCCTATATACTTTTAAGAGGGCCTCAGCTCAGCTCTGAGGAGTATGGTAATGATTCAGAACCTGAGACTCAGGAGACCTTGGCGCCTGTATTTAAAAGCTATCTGGGGTGCAGTGCGGTCCAGGACCACTCGAGGAGGAGGAGTAGCATGTGGCAGCATGGGCAACAGAGGAGGAAAAGTCATCTGAAAGAATTTCTAACAATTCCAAGAATTCATTGTATGAGAAACCGAAATTCATTTGTATTGCCACGGCTTTTTGTTTGTTTGGAATAACTTAGTTTTATTCTGAAACAATAATGGGAGGGCTGGCCAAATAACCTCCCCAGGGTCTGGAGCCAGTGCTGGTCAAGTGGGTCCCTGAGCACCAGAGAGCAGAGGGAGGGAGTACACAGCTTTGTTAGTGGCAACCTAAAACAACACCAATAACATACAAGTGCAAGTCAACACCAAGAGGCCAGCAAGGACCTCAGCAGTCAAGGGCTGGCCTGCTGATTCTGTCTTACAGGATGACCTGATTGTTGAGGTTGAGCCCGAGAAATGCCTAGGTAGTAACCCAAGGGACAAGAAAGATTATGGGCCTAAGTCACCAATCTGCAGGAGGGCAAACAGAGTAGAACCTGCTCCAAAAACCGAGATTCCATGGAGCTCCAGAGGTAGGGATTGGGCTGAGGCTATGGGCTAGGGCCACTTGTTCCTTTGTTTCTGTGGGTGAGCCATGACATACTCAAAGCAGTTCAAACTGCTGTGGGAACTGGATGTCTACATGCAGAGAACCTTGCTCTCAGGCTCTCCCCACCTTGTAGGATTGTAACTCCCAAATTTTTCTGAAAAACGTATCTACAAGGGGAGCAAATTGTTCAGGCCTTGCAGGTATTAAGTGGTTGACAAGGCGGAGGACCCATAGCTAGCTGATACAGGCAGTAGAACCTTTCTGACATGACTCTTGTAAAATGGTAGTATTGTTCATTTGTTCACACAGCCTTCAGCACTAGGCAAGCTCTCTATCACTGAGATTGTTCATTTGTTCAACACCCTCCACCCCCCCCCCATGCCTTCAGGACTAGGCAAGCTCTCTACACTGAATTATATTACCAGCCCTGGTTGGATTTTTTTTTTTTTTTGATGGTTGTTATTTTTTAACTTTCTAATAGGGTCTTGCTAAATTGTTGCTTTGGCAGGCTTTTGAACTTGTGATTCTTTTGCCTCAGCCTCCTCAGTAGCCCAAATTGCAGGCTTACAACACTAGGCCTCTGCAAGTTGTGGATTTCAATGAAGAAATCTAGAGCTAATAGCACACTGTATTATACTCTCAGAGCTCTTCCCCAAGAGACCTAGGTCTTGGGTAGGAATCAATCTCTCTCACACCTGTGTATGTGCAGATAAGCATATACACACAGTTTTACTGGGGAAAAGGAAGAAACCATTTGCTAGAGTGAGCAGGGTTCCACAGAAGGAATAGGCTCCACAGATTCTGATATAGCCCAGGCTGCCCTTCTACTTAGCTGAAGATGATCTTGAACTCCTGAGCCTCTTGCCTTTACCTCCCTCCCAAGTGCTGGACTACAGCTGTGTACCCCCACAGTACTAGGCAAGCACTCTGCCTCTGCATTCCCAGACCTGACTAGGGCTCTGTGTGTGTGTAGATGACCATATATACATGACAGCACATGGGTGTCCACATCATATCACTTCTGAAAGCTACAGCTGTTGCAGCTGGTTTCCTTACCTTCTACTAGAGAGATGCTAGTCCAGTCTTGTGACCAGAGGAATACATTCCCTTTACTATAGATACTACTGCTCATCACTATGACACATTTCCATTACTCTCAGGAGATATACAACACTGCTGACCTATCATTACATTTGTGGTTAATTAGAATTCCACATCTTTCTTCATAGGCAAACATATGGGGATTCCTAGTAAGCCCAGTTTTGGTCATTCAATGAGCTGAAGTCAGAGAACTGTATGTTAATTTAAAGGTATTAACATTATCAAAGGGCTGTGTGGGGCTGGCAAGATAGCTCAGGGGTTAAGAGCACACTGAATGCTCTTCCAGAGGACCTAGGTTCAGTTCCCAGCACCCACAATGTCCCTGACAGAGGGTCCATGCTCTCTTCTGGCCTTGGAGGGCACGGCACATATGCACTTCAAAGACAAAACACCATACACATAAAATAAAATAAACAAATTTAAAAAATACACTTGGCATAGTGACATATGCTTTTAATCCCAGTGCTTGGAAGGCAGAGACAGGTGGAGTTCAAGGCCAGCCTGGTCTACAGAGTGAGTTCCAGGACTGTCAAGGATATATAGAAAGAATCTGTTTCAAAAACCATAATTAATAATAATAACAAATGGTAAATTTTAAAAGTGCACATATGCAAATGTATGATTTATTTATAATCAACCAAGACATACTTTATCTCTGCAGCAAAACAGAAAAATCAATTCTAGCTTAAGGCTATACTTCTATACAAAGTAATTATTTATTTGTTTATTTGTTTTTGTTTTTTCAAGACAGGGTTTCTTTGTGTAACAGCTCTGGCTGTCTTGGAACTCACTTTGTAGAACAGGTTGGCCTCAAACTCACAGGGACCTGCCTGTCTCTGCTTCCCAGAACCAGGATTAAATGTGTGCACTACTACCATCTGGATATGCAGGTATTAAAAACAGAAAAATATGATTATAATACTTTCAAGTAAAATATGGGCTTCTAAGTACTAATCTTTGGGGGGGGGTGAGACAGGGCTTCTCTGTATATCCATGGCTGTCCTGGAACTCACTCTGTAGCCTCAACTCATAGATCCACCTGTCTCTGCCTTCCAGGCGATGGGATTAAGGGTGGGCACCACCACTGCCCAGTACTAATCAATGACATTCTTGTATGTAAGGAGTTCTATTAACATTTTCAAAATAAACTGTTCCCACCTAGCATGCATGAAACCCTGAGTTTGATATTCAATACTACCAAGGCAAACAGACACATATACACATTGGGCATGCACACACATCTGGATATTTATATGTATATTAACCCAGCACTGGTGGTATGCACCTGGAACTCTGGCTACTCCAAAGGCTGAGGCAGGAGAACTGCTTCAGCCCAGAAGTTTAAGGACAACTGTTTAGTTTAAAAAGTGAAGGAGATCAAGATTTAGCCCGTAAATGGATCTCTTGAAAATTCTGATTGACAATACCAAAACCTCAGCATCTTTACAGAGCATTGCCCAATCAATATTCTCAAACAGAAGCAATCTATAAAGGTAGCTCTCAGTGGCTATAAAAACACAGTGATGAACAGAGCTCAAAGATTGGACAAAACTGCAAAAGTGCCAGAAATGCATACTGACCTGAAACTTCAAAATCACCCCAAATTAGAACATGATTCAGTATCATTTATGTGGCAACTTCAACTATCTCAGCAGTAAATAGGAAACCAAATGACAGGAGCAGATGGGAGCCAAAGAACACTAGGAAGGGAACCCCTGGGGTTCTCTCTTACACTGCATATAGGCCTCTTTATCCTGCAAGAGGGCAAACACAGGCAGGGAACGGGGCTATTGGTCTGTCAGTGTGCATCAGAGAAATAAAGCAAGGACTGGCACAGATGGCAATCTGGGTCTATTCTTCCTTCTATCGACAGGAACTAGGTCCAGAGGGATAGAGTGATTTTTCTCAGGAAGGCAGAGCTAGTAATATGTTTTTGTTAGTTAAATAGTTTGTTTTTGAGACACCCTCTCACACAGCCCAGGCTGGCCCTAAACTATGTAGCCAAGGTCCCTGCCTCTGCCACCTATGAGCTGGAATTACAGGTGTGTGGCCCCCAGGCCAGCAGCCTGAACATTTGAATTCTGAATCCCTAAGCCTCGTTCAGTCATTTTTGCACCTTATCACTTTGCCTTCTTTACTAAATAGCCTACACGTAACCAACCACTTCTGAGAATTTATAAACAGAGTTTTAGCTGATGTATAAAATCTCAGGACTGGGGAACTGAGGCAGAAAGATGTCAAGTGCAAAGTCAGCTTGGGCTACATAGTAAGATTCTTTTTCCAGGGGATGGATGGATGGATGGAGATATACATCCCTTAAGTGCTCAGTGGTAAAGCACACTTGTGTAAGTCTAACTTAGTTCATTCATTCAGTCCTCAGCAACACACACACTATGTTAATATGTTTGTAAAACTACTGAAGATCTGAAAGCCAAGTGATAATAGCCTCGTAAGATACTTGATTATATATATGTGTGTGTGTGTGTGTGTGTGTGTGTGTGTGTGTGTGTATATATATCACCTATGGCTTGATATTGATCTATGATTTCATTTGAGGTAGGTAACCAGCTTAGTATTTCACAAATGGTCAGCTGCTAAAAGCCCTAGAGCTATTTACTGGTCAAGCCATGCTTCTTCCTTTCAACTGAAAATGCTACTTCAATAGCCCTGCATGCCTCTCTGTACTCAGGTCCACAGCTGTCTCCTACTTCCCTGATAAGGGTAAGCAAGGAGACTGGAGGCAAGTTTGGCTGGAAGGTAAGATAGTAGACAGGGTGAGTTAATAATGCTTGGCCTGAGGTCACACTTAAATGGATCACTGAGCTCTACAAAATGACCCCTTAGCTAGCCTGTCAAAGTGAAGTTCTTTAGCTTCTTTCTTTAGTTTTGGTAATTTGTGAAGACTGGCCCTCGGTACTGAATCTCCTTCAGCTGCGAAGAGCAGGCAGTAAGGCAAGCTTTGTGAGCAGGGTTTATTTCTACTTGGGCTAAAATGGAGACATGCTACAGGCTCGCTCTTTTCAGAAGAGCACGTGTAATAAGAACAACTGTCTCTTAAGGACGCAATAGAAGATTGTTCCAGCCACCTCCAAAAGCCCCTTTGATTCTCATGATGTCTTCATTAGAATTCTGTTCCTGTAATAAAACATCATGACCAAAGCAACCCAGGGAGGAGGGCTTATTTGGCATTCGTATCCTGGGTCACCATAGTTCACTGAGGGAAGCCAAGGCAGGAATTGAAACAGAGACCATGAAGAGAAGCTATTTACTGGCTTGCCCCTCATGGCTTGCTCAGCCTCCTTTCTATACAACCCAGCACCACCTGCCCAGGGGACACACACACACACACACACACACACACACACACACACACACACACACACCGCTCAGCCTCCTTTCTATACAACCCAGCACCACCACACACACACACACACACACACACACACACACACACACACACACACACACACACACACGCTCAGCCTCCTTTCTATACAACCCAGCACCACCTGCCCAGGGGACACACACACACACACACACACACACACACACACACACACACACACACACACACACACGAGTGAGCTGGGACCTTCCGCATCAATCATTAATCAAGAAAATGTTCCATAGACTTGGCTACAGGTCAATCTGATGGAAGCATTTTCTCAGTGGAGGGTCCCTCTTCCCCAGTATGTCTAGGTTGTGTAAAGTTGACAAAATCAACCAATACACATGACAAAAATCAAGCTGCCCACAGTCAGATGTGCCAATGTCCTCCCAGGCTCCCTGACTGCAAAATCATCATATTCCTTTGCCCTCTGCAGCATCAGAACCAAGCAGAGAAGAGGATTTCAGCTCACAAACTCCTATAAGATCTTAACTGTTTTAGAGTCATGCTTTTCTCCAGGTGTCACCTACTCTTGTCCTTACTCCTAGATGCCACATAAAAGGAAAGTAAACCTAACTAGAAAAACCAACCTAAAAGATTACTCTACAAAATGTCAAAATTATAACATGTTTTTGATTGTTGGGCTATTTGTTTTGGCAGCTAAGGAGGTCACAATCAAGTCAGATAAGATTACAAAGGGCCAGGCAAAATAATTTGTCCAAACAAGAAATAAAGGCCGGGTCATGGTGGCAAATGCTTATTATAATCTTACTACTCAGGCAGCCAAGGCAGCAGGTGAGTTCCAGGCCAGTCTAAGATACACAGTAAGACCCTGGCTCAAGAGAGAAAAAAATGATGAGAGCATAACAAAGAACAACATGCAAAGCATGCTTAGAGTGTGAGGTCTTGGGCTAAACTGGGGCAGCCTGTTAAGAAGAGGATGAAAAGGGCAGCATCTCTAGCTGGACAGTGGTGGCTCACGCCTTTGGTCCCAGCACTCGGGAGGCAGAGACAGGCGGATCTCTGTGAGTTTAAGGCCAGCCTGGTCTACAGAGAAAGTTCCAGGACAGGCTCCAAAGGTACAGAGAAACCCTGTCTCGAGAAACCAAAACAAGAAAAGAAAAGGGCAGCGGCTCTGGCAGGGCTCTCCAGGCTTCTGTCCTAAAGAGGGGAGACAATACCCTGGCTGAAAAGACTTGAGCACTGACAGCTCTGACCCCTCCTCCAGCACCCACATGGTGCCTGCCATGGAATGGGTGCCAACATGTTTGGTTAATTATCTAATGCTGCTAACAACTCAGGCTCCAGAGCAGAGTATGTCCCGCAAGGGAGTCACAGCATGAATATAGTTCTGTTCCCACTTAGTTTTATATATCTGTGTATGTGTATGTGTTTAACAGGAAAGTGCCATATGCATACAATTTATAAACAAACAATATGCCCAAATTGGCGACACAAAACTCTTTCTATCATTAGCATAAGTGATCAAAAACTTTAGATGGCAAGATGCTAATAATTATTAAAAGTGGTGATGGTTTATTATTCTATTCTTTCTACTTTTGTGTGCAGCTAAAATTTGCATATTAAAATGAAGAATTTCAACCTCAAATTCTCAGGGGGGGGATTGGAGTGGGGGTGGGGAGTAGCCATGGATAATGCAGGCTCTGAGCAGAGTCTAGTTGCATTTTACTCTATTTCCAGGTCATGCTGCTCTGGCTCCCAGAGAAGTTGCCTGTTCCCACCTCCCTGCCTGGTGCCTGATGTGATGTGTTTGGTGGTGAGCAAGGCCATCTGCTCAGTGTAGTTCCCTTTTGACTTTGAGTGAGACTAGAGACCATTGTTCTAGGGAGACTCGGTCTGCCCACTCATCTCCAGTCAGCTCATTTGCTTCTTTGGATGACAGAAAGAATTGGGGAGGGAAGCAATGGTTTGGCTTTGTGTTTGGTTGGGTGTTTTCCAGGTTGTTCTCAAACTGGGCATCCTCCTGCTTCAGCCTCTCAAGAACTAGGGCTGCAGGTGTGTGCCACCACATCTAGCAGAGAACCGCTCTGTGTAGGATGGAGAGTCCTCAGACAGAACTGGCTTTTGATGAACCAAGGCTTGAGCTGAACCAGGGCAGGGCAAAGCAGGAGCCAGACCTAGACTGGGGTTCAACAGGAGGGCAAATGCCTAGAGGACAGCAAAAGGCACCGGAAGCAAGGGTCAGGTGGAGCCTTTAGGCCCCCTTTTAGGAAGGGATCAAAGCACCTGCCCCAGAGAATGGGCAGAGGAGACAGTCATGGGGTGCTGCCCTGCTCCCCCCTTGCAGCCCTGTTGCGTTCTGACTCACACCAGATTCGCCACTGTGATTACACTCAGTGAGACACTTCACTGAGTTTCAGAGAGATCTAAAATTTAGATTAAAAGGAAAAAATGACCTAAGAGGGGAATAGATGAAACAAGAATAGCAAAATGTACAAGATATGAATGTGGGAAGATATTGTAGCAAGCCTGATGGCACAGGTCTGTAATGCCAGCTACTCAGGAGGCTGAAGCAGAGAATCAAAAGTTCAAGGCCTGCCTGGACAACTTAGTGAAATCTTGTCTCAAATTAAAAAGTACAAAATGGATGGGAATATAGTTCACTCAATGGTAGAACATTTGTCTATATGCACAAGGTCCTAGGTTAATACCAAGCAGACAAAGTGGGAAAAAACCCTGTAAGATATTGAAACTAGTAAAGAGTACAAGTAGTTGGATAACAAAAAAAGCTCCTCTGACCTCTACAGAGTACGTATATCTTTACGTTTTGTTTTTCCTTCTTATCTATTGCTATTTTATTTTACTAGTGATATCTTTTTTACAAACGTATTTATATGTATGCATATGTATACTGACACACACACTACAGTATGAGTGTGGTGGTCAAAGAACAATTTGTGGGAGCAGGGTCTCTCCTTCTACCATTGGGTTCATGGGACAGAACTCAGGTAGTCACACTTGGCAGCAAGCACCTTGACTCACTGAGCCATCTCACTGGCCCATTACTGATGTCTCTGAAGAACAAAATAGGGATATTTAGCTGTTTAGCATAGCAATTGCCTAGCAAGCTGGGTTTGATCCCCACCACTGAAAAAAAAAAAAAGTAAATGAACAAAGAACAAAACAAGTATTTAATTTCACAAAAGAAGTATTAAAGTGTAAGAAAAAGTGTGTCTAAAAAGAATAAAATAATATAGAACATTCAGGTAGATACAGCACATGGTAATTCTAAATAAAGATACTGAGTTGAAACCCCACAACCCTTATATCCTGGTTTTTTGGTTTAAAAGAGCACAGCGTACTGTAGGGAGACACTGTAGCCCCACCTCCTATTAGCCCCAACAGGTGTGCCAGGACACGCCTGTGAGGGCGTGGTCAGAGGAGGTCTAAGATGATGCGGGAACAATTCTTAAGGGACCGCGCACACGTGAATAGCCCTTCTCTCTGGCCTGGCTGCCTTGCTGCCCCTGGCACACTCTGGCTTGCATTTGGGCTGGCGTTTATCTGAATAAAGAAATCTTAGCCTTATGGACTATGGATCATCTTTGAGTGCACGAAGCACGCAATAATCTACAGGGTACTATCCTCATCTGGCTTCTCTTTCATGATGAGACACAGTGTCCTGTTCTCCAGGATTCACCAAGTCACAAGAGCTTATGATGACCTTACAGGTCAGCCAAGTCAAGCATGAAGCATCCTTGCCACTGGCTAGCTGGCTGCCTTCAGGTCCCGCTGAACATGGGAACACACCAAGTTCTCATGGTGCAGCTTTGTTATGCAGCATGCTTCTGGTATGTTCTCTTTCATGCAGTGTCCTCCAATCAGCCACCATCTCTTGAGGGTTTCTGCCCAGATGAGAGGCTGCTAAAAATTCACAGTTGTTGTCCCCATGAGGAACCAACTAGCAAAAGTGAAGAACAAGTCGGCAGAAGGCTCTTCTTGGGTTGTTGGTTTCCATTTTGATTTAAAATTTTTTCCTTCCTTCTTTCCTCCTTCCCTCCTTCCTAGATTCTCCATTTAACCAAAACTGGATCTGCCCCATTGGTGGTGGAGTAGGTTTTTAATCCCAGCTCTTGGGAGGCAGAGGTTGGTGGATCTCTGTGAGTTCGAGGCCAGCCTGTTCTACAGAGTTTCAGGAGAGCTTGGGCTGTTACAGAAACAAACCCTGTCTTGAAAAACCAAAAACTAAAACAAACAAACAAAACCCCAAAACAACAACAACAAAAAATGGATCTGGTTGCTTATTTATAGATGAGTTAAATTGGTTTGAAATTCTTTTGACAAACAGCCAAACTTGTAGGACCCATTTGGCATCTTTTCCTTTCTGCAAGCCCTTACTTCTGCCTAGACATGGAAGGGACCACTCCAACCGAGCCTGAGAGAGCCTTTCTTTTGAACAGTGTATGTATGTGTCATGAGCTTAGGCAGTAGCCTCAGCTTCTTCCCAACAATCTTAGCAAGCTCTCTCCTAGGCAGCTTCTCAGCCTACAGCTGGGAAGGGTGGGCTGGTAGCTCCTGGTAGCCCAGTGACTGCTGACTCAGCTGGCTTCGCCTGTAAGCATGACCCATTCACACAGTACAGCCCACAGATCTAGGAGTTCCTGAGCCACCATAAACAAAGCTGACAACTGACCCTTCACTGACTTCTCTCGGGCTCACTAGCAGTGACCATCCAGACCAGAGAACAGTGGTTAAAAAGCCCCTCAGTCTCGTGAACTGAGGCATGCACAGCACCTGAGGGTTTTAATGGGAAAAATCTGAATGCTGATTCCTGTCATTCACACTCTTAACACAGCCCTCAGGTTAGATGGTTTACTTTGCGTGCTACACTAAAAAAGATAAAGAGAAATGGCACTGGTGACACTGGTATTTTTGTGGAATTTCACTGTCTTCATTTATTGAATTGTTTTCCTTTCTTTTCTTTGTGGTAGTGGAGAGCAAACTAGGGTCTTACATGAGTTTAGGAGAGGACTCTGTCACTGAGCTTTTTACTTCACCCAGGATCTGAGGTGATTTTCTGATCTCCTCTGATACTTCAAGTGAGAGTCACAATCAGCTGGGAATATAAGAGCTAGACACTAAAAAGAAAATATGCTAAATCCATGCAATCATTTCACTGTTAGCTCCAACCCCAGAATGAAACGAGAAATGCCAGAACCCTTCTTCCCTGCTTCGATTTTCTGTGTTTCTTACTTCTGCTTATTTGGGGGAAATACTTGAGGTTTTGTAGTTTCTGGGAATCATTTATATTGGTGATGGTGACAAAGGATGAAAGATTAACTGCCACTGGCGTGTGTCACAGCTGGGTGAGTGTCAGCTCCATCAAGATACTGACTTCTGGCTTGCTCCTTTCTGGGGCTGTAAGCCAGCCTGAAAGCCCACAGTTAAGAGCACCAGCTGAGGCAGATGCAGACCCCTTCCTTGACCCAGGGGGTCCAGAAATTTTTCCCCAAGGCTGCTGGTCCCCAGACAGGGAGAGTCAAATAAAAGCAAAGTTCTCTCAGATAAAAAGCAAGAAGAATTTGTTTCTTAGATGTTCAACAGACAGATCAGGGACTTAGTAGCTAAGAAAATCCAGGCCCTAGGGCTGGGAGTGTAGCTCAACTGGTAATGCTTGCCTAGCATATACAAAGCCCTAGGCTCTACCCCCAGCACCCCCATAAAGCAGGGTATGGTGGCCATACACCTGTATTCCCAACACACAGAAGGTATGAGGAAGAGGACCAGAAGTTCAAAGTCATCCTCAACTACACAGCAAGTTCAAGGCCAGCCTGGGCTACTACATAAGAACCTGCCTCAAAAAGAATATTCAGGTTTTGTTGGAATTATTATTTTTAAAAAACAATAAACTATCTTTATCAGGTTATTTTAATAAGTGTTTATTTACATTCTCAACAAATAAAAAATATAAAGCTGGAGGGTGCTGAGAAAACCTCCAATCCCAGTTCCCATTCTTGCTTCCCAATATATAGTCAGGGTAATATCTTCATGAGTCCTTCAAATAACGATTATGTGTGCACAACAAATAGGAATGGATTTACTTCTATTCCTCTCTCTTAGCACAAATAGTAATATATTAATATAGTATAATTTGCTTGTTATTTATTTATTCAAGTGTGTGCCCATATAGGTAGAGGCCAGAGGTCTACACTGGTACCTTTAGTACCATTCAGCACTCTTGTTTTTTGAGAGACTCTCCCTGTTCTGGGACTTGCCAAATGGGCTGGGCTGACTGGTCAGTGACTTGCCTCCTCGAGGCTAGGATTACAAGCAGGCACACCACACCTGACTTTTATGAGGGTCTTGGGGACTGAGCCCAGGTTCTCATGCTTGTATGACAAGCACTTTACTAACCGAGGAATCCTAACCCCTTTTAATTTTCCAATTTATTTTTTTCAGTAACAGGGACTAAACTTTTAGGGTTCTATTTATGCTGGGTAATTATCGTAGCACTGAGCAACATTCCTGGCCCTTAAATTCTGCTTTTTAATATAATTTTTTAGATGTATCTATTTTTGTGTGAGGGTAGGATGTTGTAGTGTGGAGGGGTGGATACACAGCCAATATGTGGATGTTGTAGAATATTATTTTAAGGTGTGTTACGTTTGTTTATGCTGGGTTTGCTTAATACTGTAAAGCTGTGATTCTTTGCCTGTCTAAAAGACCCAATGGTTTAATAAGGAGCTGAATGGCCAATAGTGAGGCAGGAGAAAGGACAGGTGGGGCTGGCAGGCAGAGAGTAGAAGGAGTAGAAGGAGAAATCTGGAAGAAAGAAGGAGCAAGAGAGAACAAAGAGAGGAGGACGCTAGGGGCCAGCCACACAGCCAGCCATGGAGTAGGAGTGAAAGTCAGAGATACAGAAGTAAGAAAAGAAAAATCCAAGAGGCAAAAGGTAGACAGGTTAATTTAAGGTAAAAGCTGGCAAGAAACAAGCCAAGCTAAGACCGGCCATTTATAAGTAAGAATAAGACTCCATGTGTGACTGACTTACTTGGGAGCTGGGTGGTGGGCCCCGGAAGAGCCAAAAGAACAAAGAGTAAAAGAATAAAAACAACCAACTACATTTTGGCATTCCAACATGGGCTAGAGTGAAAGAAAATCCAGTAACATGTGGAGGTCAGCTGACAACTTTCAGGAGTCAGTTCTCGACGACCTCCACGTGTGTTCTGGGATTGAACTCGGATCCTCAGGCTTGGCAGCAATCACCTTTACCAACTGAGCCATCTTGCTGGTGCTTGTTCCTTAAACTTACTCGTTCACTAAGTTCCTAAAGCTGATTCCAATTTCTTAGATAGCTTTTGCTTACTGCTGCTGCCTCCCTTCTCAGCTCCCAGCCTTTTCTACCCCACTGAATTCGCCACAGCATCCACAGCCTTTCCTTGCCACCAAATCCAAATGGACTGTCAGCGCCTAAATGACTGACATCCTAAAAGCACCTGAAACTGGGATTATTGGTTCTGCTTTGAAACCTTCTGCTCCACAATTCCATGCTCTCCTGTTTTCCCTCCTCCACAGAATTCTGAACACACAAACCACCCTTTAAATGCCGAGCATCCCTGGGGGTCAGTCACACAACTCCACCTGCAGCCCACATCTCTCCAGGCTACAGATTGTAGTCAACAGCTCCCTGGACAGGTGCTGAGAGCTTCAGTGGAGGTTTCCAACCACACACCTTGACAAGTCACTCGGCCTCCATCCTCTCACACCAGCCCTCCCTTGTGCACTTTGGACCTCACTCAGGGAACAGCCCTACCAGGCTGCCTAACCCTTGAGCACTTTCCCTTTTCCTCTCTTCCTCTGGATCATCAGCAATGCCTGGTTACACTGACCTCAGTATCTTCCACACCCACCCTGATCCTTAATTCCCCATCCATTTATTCTCCTCAAGAAATTTGAAACAGCCTTGTGACTCGGTATTTTACTTTGATTGTTTTGAGACAGAGTCTCACTGTATAGCCTATGCTGGCCAAAGGGCACCTGTCCACAGGTGTGTGTCCCCATGCTGAGCTATAACCTCTTGTTACCTCCTGCCTTACTTCCATACTATAGTCAGAATAAGCCCCTAAAACATGAATTTGATGGCACTGCTTAGTGGTGTGAAGTCATTAACAACACATTTTTAAAACTTAACTTCTGAGCCGGGTAGTGGTGGCACATGCCTTTAATCCCAGCACTCGGGATGCCGAGAAATCACAGGTGGATCTCTGTGAGTTCGAAACCAGCCTGGTCTACAAGAGCTAGTTCCAGGACAGCCTCCAAAGCTACACAAAGAAACCCTGTCTCAAAAATCTAAACAAACAAACAAACACAAAAAATACTTCTGTCTTAGTTACTTTTCTATTGCTGTGATAAGAAACGATGACCAAGGCAACTTAAGAAGAAAGGGTCAGATGGTTAGACTTCATGACCATGTTGGCCAGGATCATGGCCACAAGCAGACAGAAACAGTGCTGGAGCAGTAGCTAAGCGTATATTTAGATCCACAAGCATGAGGCAGAGCATTAAATGGAAATGGCACGGGATTTTTGAAACCTCAAAGTCTTCCCTATTGGCATGCCTCCTTAAACAAAGTCACAGCTCTCATCCTTCCCAAACAGTTCCAAAAACTGGGGACCAAGCATTCAAATGTATGAGTCTATGGAGGTCGTTCTCATTCAAACCACTGCAACCCCAAACAAGCCAACTTAAAAACCATCTTTAAAACAAACATTCAAGAAACGCCTAGAAAGAAAAATAACTGAAAAGCCACATGAAAGTGGATTAATATTTTAAAATGTAATATAAACCTACAATAATTAGTCAAAACAGTATGACACTGGTACATCAATACAAAGGAAACAGTATGACACTGGGACATCAATACAAAGGAAGCTAGCAGGTGGCACATGCCTGGAGCTCAAGCACTATATCACCTGCATTATACTCTGGGTCTCCCGGTTGTTTTTTTTTTTTTTTTTTAAAGATTTATTTATTTATTATGTATACAGTGTTCAGCCTGCACACCAGAAGAGGCTACCAGATCTCATTATAGATGGTTATGAGCCCCCATGTGGTTGCTGGGAATCAAACTCAGGACCTTTGGAAGAGTAGCCAGTGCTCTTAACCTCTGAGCCATCTCTCCAGCCCTGGGTCCCCAAATTTTTGTTCATTAAAAAAAAATTATGTGAAAAAATCCATCATAAAGTCTAATAAGAAATGGAAAACTGTGAAAATATATATGATTCAAATCACAGGAGAATGGCCACATATTCTGACACATAACACCCAATTACTAAAATTAAGGGCAAAAGACAAATTATGCAGAGTAAAGATAACACAAGTGGCTCAAAACACAGGAAAAAAAGGTACACTTTTTTTTTATAAGAGAAATGCAAATTAAAACTATATAGAGATGCAGGTGGTGGTGGGCACGCTTAATCCCAGCACTCAGGGGTCAGAGGCAGGTGGATATCTGTGAGTTTAAGGCCCGTGTGGTCTACAGAGTGAGTTCCAGAACAGCCAGGGCTACACAGAGAAACTGTGCCTGGAAAAGCAAAAAACAAAACAACCAACCAACCAACCAACCAAAACTTACATAGAGGATTTGGAGAGACAGCTTAGTTGGTAAAGCACAAGGGATTTGATCCCCAGTACAGTAATGCTGGCATGGTGGAATGCACCTGGGGTTCCACACTCAGGAGGCAATAACAGCCAAATCCCTAAAATTTGCTGGCCATCCAGCCTAGCCTAATTATTCAACCCCAGATCCCAGAGAGAGCCTCTCTCGAAAACACAATGTAACAAAGAAAACCAAAAACCTTCAAGGGGCTGGGAAGATGGCTTAGTGAGTAAAGTGTCTGCCATCCCAGCACAAAGACTGGAATTGGGTTCCCCAGAACCCACACAAAGCTGGCATTCCTACCTCCATTGAGATGAGAAGCGCAAACAGAACCCCAGAATCTTGTAGGCTAGGCAGCCTGGCCTGTGCAGCTCCAAATAACTAAAAGACCCTGCCTCAAACAAGGTGGAAGGCAAGGACTGACGCCCAAGGTTGTCCTCTGACCCTTATACCTGTTCCACAGAACACACATGTGCACCTGTACTCACACACATGAACACATATGCACACACACACACACAGACAGACAAGTGCATGCTCCAAAGGGGGAAAAATATACATACATATATATATGTATATATATAATATATATGTATGTATATTCTTTCTTTTTTGGTTTTTCGAGACAGGGTTTCTCTGTGCAGCTTTGGAGCCTATCCTGGCACTCACTCTGGAGACCAGGCTGGCCTCGAACTCACAAAGATCCCCTGCCTCTGCCTCCCAAGTGCTGGGATTAAAAGCATGCGCCACCAACTCCCGGCGAAAATAAAAATTTTTAAAGGCAAAGTTGATAACTCCTGGGAAACAAAACCTAAGGCTGACCTTAAGCTTCCATGTGAAAGTGAACCTGCATACACACACACACACACATACACACACACACACACACCCTCACATCACATATACACACCACACACATCACATACCACACCCACCACACATACAACACACCACACCACACACACACACACACACTCACATACACACCACACACACACCCACCACAACACACATTGACACACACAACATACACACACACACACACACACACACACACACACACACACACCACAACACACACATAGACACAATACAACACACACTGACACACAACACAACACACACACACACACACAAACACTCACACACCCATACCCCACACACACACACAACACACACTGACACACACAACACACACACTCATTTATAAGCTTACGAAAGATTAGCAAAGACCACAAAGTCTGTCAAAACCCTGGGGAGGATGTGGGTAAACAGGCCCTCTAACAGAACAGGCATGGGTAAAAATTGTCACATCTTCTAAGGAGGATGAACTGACAAAGTAAACCTACAAGAGCTCCATCAGTTCACTTCTAGAAATTGTTCTTGCAGCTATACCTGTATGTATATAAAACTGTATGTGCATAACAAGAGTGAACCATGGTATGCTCATCTAGAAGACTGTGTTTTGTTTTATTTTGTCTTGTTTTAACAAAGGGCTGAGGAAATGGCTCAGCTGGTAAAGTGTTTGCCACTCGAGCAAAGGACCTGTGTTTGGACCCCTAGTAGTTGCACTGACAGCCAGGCCTGGTGGTATATGCCTGTTACCCTAGCAGGGGGGAGGTGGAGACACAGGAGGATCCGTGGCACTCACTAGACAGCTGGTCTTGCTCAATCAGTGAGCTCCAAAGTTGTGAGAGACTCTGCCTCAAACACTAAGGTGGGTTGTGCTGGGGAGCTCACTGCACAAGTATAAAGGGCTGAGTTCAGATCCCATTGTTCCTACAGCAACATGGGAGGTGGGCATGCAAGGATCCTTGGGAGCATATGCAACAGTGAACAGGGGGCCCTGTCTCAAAGTAAAAGGTGAAAGCTGACACCTGAGGTTGTTCTCTGACCTCCACACACACTTGGTGACACACGAGTGACACACACCTGCATGTACAAACATGAACACATACACATATAAATACACCACATATACACTTAAACATGTGCGTGCACAACAAGTGTACACACACACACACACACACACACACACACACACACACACTTTTAAAAAATGGTATAAAGAGATCCTTAAGGTAAATATTAAGTGGGAAAAAGCCAGGTCCAGAAATATAGGTAAAAGGGTCAGAGGACCATTGTTGATGTATATGTAAATTGCCCCAAAAGGAATAAGAAAATGTGAAAACATTGGTTGCTGGTGGAAAGGGAACTAGGTAGCTATAGCAGAGTCCTACAGGATACTTGGGATGAACATCCCTTCATTTGTCCTTAATTCTGGAACATGTGAACATGTATTCATATAGCTGAAAACATATAACTAAAATTAAAGTCAAAGGCTGTATTCTAAACCTACAGTAATACACAGCTACAAAAACACACTAAGAAATGGACAGCCACACCATTGAATCAAAATAGGAAGAAAACTTGTAAAAAACCATATAAGAAATAAATGTCGGTGTGCACACACCCGCTCCCCCCCAGGTACATACATCCATACATCCATACATACAAGTACACATAATTAAAAATAAATCTTTTAGAAAAACAAATGAACTAACATGATTGCTCTGCTAGTAAAAGGGTTTGCTGTGCTGATAGCCGGAGTTTGACTCCCAGAACCAACTACTGAAAGTTGTCTTTGGACCTTCACACACATGTATGTCCATACTCACAAACACACATTACAGACACACAATAATAAATAAGAAAAAAATACTCAGTATATATGGTAGCACATACCTGTAATGCCAGGCTGAGGGAGAGGGACTCTAACTTTGAGGCCAGCCTGGGCTACAAAGCAAGGCCCTGTCTCAAAGGGTGGTGGTAGTGATAAGTAAATTCCAAAATAGTAATAGTATTAGGATAGACCATGGATTTAGAAAAGAGTGAATGAGGAGTCAGAGTGAAGTCTATTCTAAGCGTACTAGAAATTAAAACCTAGCATTACAAAATGCTGTCTTGAATATCCAGAGCAGAAAATTCTCAAACAAATTCTGGAGAGGTTGTTTGGAATATACACAGAAGACTGTGGTAACAAGACCAAGGGTCCCCCAATAGTCCCCACCTCCCAGTCTTCATGCCTTGGCATAACCCAAAGCCCTTGACTGTGGGCATCCCGAGCGCCGCCCCCCCCCCACGCCTCTTCTAACAGCGCTCAGCTGTGGTGATGGTGTGCCACTCCCCGGACAACAGCACTGTTCTCCTAGCAGAAGCACTAGCAAGCCTCCCTTTCCCTGGCTTAAAGGTGTAAGCTGCTGTGCAGCAAGTGGACCTTGGAGAAGTCCACATGACATACAATGGCCTCAAGGAGCTCCGAGGAGGGGCTCCCCTAAAGTATGCTGCCGTGCTTCACCCACAAAGAAAATGTGGCTACCCTGAGGGAGCAGAAAACAATCCCCAGCGGTTCTGATGAGATCATGCCCCTGTCCCCATAACTGGATGAGCCTGGTGAGCCCCTGAAACCAACACCCCAGGTAAGCCATGTCCGGGATTCACTACAGAAACTGCCAGATAAAAAAATGTATCCTGCTTTAACCCACCACACTTAAGGCAATTTGAAATGCAACAACAGCAATTAATATACCGAAAGCCAATTTGCTTAACATATGTGAAGTGTTCTTATATTCTAATAGAAGGTAAAGTACTCAGAAGCACAAGTGGCCCTAGAAACATAAAAGTGTTCAGCCTGACTTATACGTTATACCCCAGGATTTTAGAAAGCTAGACACATGAGGCTCCCTCACTTTTATTTGCTGAATGAATTAATTTCACTCATAGTAAGAGCCATGCTGGTTAAACAAGGAGATGCCTCCTCCAATCTCTGCCTGTTACATTATTGGGAAAGATGATGACAGATAAGACTTAATAAGCATTTCCCCAAAGAAGCTATAAATGGCCAAGAACCATGTGAAGAGATGCTTCAGATCTAATGATCTGAGAAGCACGAAGTCATAATGAGGGATCCCTTCACACCTACTGGGATGACTACCATAAAAAATAAAGAATGTTTAAACAGACAAACAAAAGCTAAAGGTTGTGAAATAAAACAAATGCTTTGTCTCGGAAGCTGCTTTTTTCAGCAGCTTTTTATCATAGCAGCAAGAATGAGACCAGGGTATATAATGTTAGAGGACCTATAAAATGGTATAAGTGCTATGGAAGACATGATAGCAATCTCCCAAAGAAACTAAAAATAAAGTTGGGAGCTGGGGCTGCAGTAGCTCAATGGTAGAAACCAAACACCCAAGCTCTGGTTCAGTCCCCAAGAAAAGCAGAACAAAATACCAAGGAAGAGGGATGCAGTTTGCATGCCTACACTCCCAGATCCCCAGGAGCACCTCTTCAACCTGGGGTTTCCAGGTGAGCCTGTGCAAATGAAACAACCTAAAAACACCATATGGTCCAGCAGAACCACTCCTGGGTATGCATCCAAGAGCACACTTTTTTTTTCTTTTCCTTTTCTTTTCATTCTTTCTTTCTTTTTTTTTTCTTTTCTTTTTTTTTTTTGTTTTGTTTTGTTTTGTTTTGGAGACAAGGTTTCTCTGTATTTCTTTGGAGGCTGTCCTGGAACACTCTCTGTAGACCAGGCTGGCTTCAAACTCACAGAAATCCACCTGCCTCTACCTCCTGAGTACTGGGACCAAAGGCGTGTTCCACCAATGCCCAGCTCCAAGAGCACACTTATAAACTATTTTCATAGCTGCTTTAAGCACAACAGCCAAGGGGCAGAAACAACTCAAGTATCCATCATAAGATGAATGAGTAAATGGATGGTATATACACACAAGGTAACATTACTAAACTGTACATATATAAATAATAAAGACACACACACACACACACACACACACACACACACACACACACACACACACACACACACACACCTTTTTTTGAGGACCAGCTCTCTTCTGTCAGGTCAGCTAGCCTCAAATGTGCCATCCTCCACCTCAGCCTTTTACACACTGGGATGACAGTTCTGGCTTGTACTTGTTTTGCTTCTAGGAACCTGTGCCAGAGACACCTTCAGGTAACTATCCAAAAATAAACACTATCAAGGATATTCACTGCTTAGGGTTTCTTGTTTTAGTTTTTGAGACAAAGTTTCCTGTAACTCAGGCTGGCTTCAAACTTGCTGTGTAGCTGAGAAAGGCCTTGCATTTTTTTTACCCAACTACCTCTATCTTCCAAATGCTGGGGTATACAGAATGTGTCCCAGTTTTGCCTTATAATAATGAGCAGTTACACATAATATAAATTTCTCTTAGTATGAAAGTGGTCTAGCAAATGAAACAGTACAGAAAAGTAAACTGTACTGCTTTATGTGTGTGTGATAGGGAGTCTCAATATGTTGTCTAGGCTAGACTTGAACTCTGGGACTCAAGTGAACCTCCTGCCTCAGCTTTCTAAGTACTTGGGAATACGAGTGCACACTATGGTATCTAGTAAAAAATGGTGCATTCACAAGTATATAAGGGGCTGGGGTGGTCAACCACTTACCTACGAGGCTGCAGGATTGGGATTCATCCCTGCCTGGCACTGGAGGAAAAAAAGGAATATAAAGGGGTTGGGGAGAGAATTCAGTGGTAGAGCACATAAAGCCTTGGGTTTGCAACAAAGAAAAAGTGTGTGTGTGTGCGTGTGTGCGTGCGCGTGTGTGCGTGCGTGCGTGCGTGTGTCTGTCTGTCTGTCTGTCTGTCTGTTTGGTGACACAAAGCCATTAGAGTAAAAGGAGAGTATGTATACACAGGCTGAAAAGCTTGCATATGCATGGAAAACCTCTAAACAGATGAAAACAAGACTTGGGAATCAGAGGCTCTGCTGGGGACTAGAATTTGGATGATGTCAGTGAGAAAAGGGAGACTTTGGCTTTTCATTTTTCAATGATTCAATACTATTTGATGGTTTTTTTGTTTATTTGTTAGTTTGTTGGGTTATTTGCTTATTTGTTTGTCTGTTTGCTTTGAGACAGGGTAGCCCTGGATGGACTAGAACTTGCTATATAAACCAAGCTGCCTTTGAACTCACAGGGATCCACCTGCCTCTGCCTCCCGTGTGCTAGGATCAAAGGTGTACAACAAGTTGCCTAGCTCTTATTTGAATTTATTTATTTAAATATAGGTATGAATGTATTTTTATTTTTAAATAATTTGGAAGAGCAAATAAATAAGTAAGCAAATAGCAATAAATATCCTTTCCACAGCCTTGCATTGTCCTCAAGACTGTCCTTAGTAAAGGAGAGGTATGGGATCTGGTTCTAGCTCCCACCCTCCTTCACAGTAATGGCCACTTCAGACTCACCAAACTTTCAGTTCCTCACAGTGCAAACTTTCTCCTACCTCTTGGATTTCTTGGCCAAACAGTGATTCTCTTGTTAGAACACTGCTCCAGCTTTCAGAGGCACTGCCCTTGGGTCACACTTTAACACCTCCTCCTCCACGAAGGCTTCCTGGCTGCAGTCTGGTTTTGGCACCACTGAGGTGCTCCAGCTCTGCACTCAATTGTATCTTTATCACATGGTGTTAAAAGTTGTAAAATCATCCATCTGTCCCTCTCTGGCTTAAGTTCTGCCTAGCAGTGACCCAGCATGTCTGGGTCATGACTGTATCTCTAGTATCGAGCAGTGTCTAGACTATAAACTGTATGCAATAAATATTTGAAGACTGCTTGTTTCAGTATCTTGCTTTGTTTGAGAAAGGATCCTACTTTGTTGCCTAGGCTGGCCTCAAACTTGTGACAATCTTCTTGACTCAGCCTCCTCAGCCCTGGGTTACAATGTGCTAAATAATACTCTTACTATCAAGAAACATAACCACATTATATATAATTTAGGGACACATAATAGAGGTGTAACACAATAAATAAAAGACCCAGAGACAGATATTAAGGTTCAAGCTTCAAGCTGAAGATCAGAAAAGCAAAGCAGCTGGCCACGAGCTCTTACCACTACCTCAGGCTGAATGGGCTGATCCTACTGCCTCTCCTCAGAGTGACTGAGAATCCTGAAACTGAATGTCTTCCTACCCTCATTTTGGCTGAAGAATGAATGCCTGATACTGAGACCTTGCTCCTGTCTTATATACCTCCCTAATGCTGGGATTAAAGGCATGTGATCGATCCCAGGTGCTGAGATCATCTTTGTGTGAGCTGTTTCTCTTTAGGATTGGATCAGTCTTGTGTAGATCTAGGTGGCCTTGGACTCACAGAGATCTGTCTACCTCTTAATCCTGAGTCCTAGGATTAAAGGTGTGTATCACCACCTCCTAGCTTCTGGCTGCTAGGATTAAAGGTATGTGTCACCACTGTCTGATCTCTATAGTTTGAGGCTGATTTTTTTCTTTCTGAATCCTCAGGCAAGCTTTAATAAATCATAAATAATATATCACCACATAGGAGAGATGGATTGTATTCTTTCCATCCAGATACAAACACTGTATCCAATGGTTTTGGTCCCCATGTCTCTTCTTAGTTGTGTTCCCAAACTGGACATTGTGACAGGACCTTTCTGACAGCCATCCTGGTTAGGGAATGCTTTGCTGTGCCCTGCTGAAGCCCGAGCCTTTTGTATGCCAAAATAGAGTACCTTTTTATTTTCAAGTAGTATACACGCAAACCAAATTGCCACCCTGCTGTCACTGCTGGAGACTGACTTTGTACTTAGCATGGCAGCATTGCTGAATTCTTAGGAGGATGTGGTAAAATATTTTTTTTTCCAAATCACTTTTTTTTTGTTAGTTTGTTTTATCAGATAGGGCCTCATATAGTCCAGACGGGCCTCAAACTTGCTGTGTAGACAAGGACACTCTTGAACTCCTGATTTCTGCTGTCTCTGCCTCCAAAGTTCTGGGTTTAAAAAGTGTGTACACCATGCCTGGTTTGTTTTCTTCCCCTCCCCACCCCTCAGTTTGTTTGTTTGAAGCTGTGGCTGCTACATAGACTTGGCTAGCCTAGAACTCACTATGTAGTCCCGAATGGCCTCAAACTTGCCATAATTTTCCTGCCTCAGCCTCCCAAGAATTGGGATAACAGCTATGCACCACTATATTTGTCCTGATAGTAGCTCTAAAGGATAATGATTTAAATTATAGCCTTCTGGATTAGCTATAGCAATCACTACTGGGTGTCATTAGGACAGTAGCATTATATATGTGTTACTGAAGAAACTACTGCAAGTTTCCTTGAGTATGTGCTAAAAAGTGATTTAGTCTAGAGTTGTGAGACCAAGGGTGGGGCACTCACCTAGCATGCCTCTGCCTCCCAAGTGCTGGGCTCAAAGGTGTGTGCTACCACCATCACCAAGCTAAAGTCTTAATATTCTTTATACTAACGTGAAACATGGTCTTGAACTGCTTTTAAAAGACATGTAACAAATTCCAATGTCTGTAATAAGTCTAGCAACAAATTTCAGTATTCTCACCAGCACCAAAGAGTAACTCAGATGGTCTCTTAACTAACTCTTGGCCTGATAATGAACCTGAACTGGCATTCAGAATGTGCCAGAACAGTGCTGACACTCACACTCTGATTCACTCCTCACAGCAACTCTGTGAAGAGGGCCTAGTACTGCCCCATCAAACAGATGGGGAAACTGAGGCTTGGAAAGGACGGGGAGAGTGTGTCTGAACCCAGGCTCTCTGTCACTCTTGCCTGAGTGCTGCACACCACTAACAACAAACACACTCCCAAATGTTTCTTTGCTGGTTTAGCTTCCTACTTCCTGATTTTTCTGCCCACGGGAAAATACAAACAAACCCAAAGGGTCAGAGATAGCTGGATCCAGAGATCATCAGACCAGGGGCACAACTTAGAGGAGCACTTACTTGTCCAGCACACCGGAAAACCTCAGTCACTACAGGGACGAGTTGGGGACATCCCTGCCTTTATTCCATGACTAGGGATGCACAGTTCTACAAGCTTCAAGAACCAAATGTAACGCAGAAAAACAATCAAACAAAGCGTGAAGAAAAAAAAGTCAAAGGGTGCCAAGTGTTGCCCCCAACAGCTTCCCAGGTCCCCAAGGGTTATCTCCACTTCACTTTTAGTATGAAGTTGAGCGGGCAGAGTGGGCCAGCCCTAATGATGTCACGGAGTTAACAAATGAAGAAATCAGGAAATGGTTTCTTTTTTTCTTCAAGAAATACGCTGGTTGAATTTCCTTAACAGGTTTCAACTTCTGCATTCAGAGAAAACAGATCTGTTTCGGAAAACCAACAAAAGAACAAAAGCTCCTGCAGGACAGCTACGGTTACAAGCATAAACACTAAGAGCACTCCTGACTTAAATCTGCCTTTAGGGAGATCCTTAAGCCTTATTACCCTCACTCAGTCTCTGCCCCTGTGTATAAACTGGGTACAGAAACAGCACCTACACTGGGGTTACTGGGAGGAATAAATAACATGCAAAGCACTTAGCCATAGTGTATAATACATGGTACAGACTGAACGTGTTCTTTAACCAGTAATTGTAGTGACACAATATTCCTGGTAGAAACTTGGTTGAAAGGAGGGAAGGGGGTCAGGCATTATAAAGCTGAAGCTCACCTGTTATCCCAGCATGAGAGACACAGGCAGGAGGATCACCATGCGTTCAAGACCAGCCTGGTCTACATAGTGTGTTCCAGGCCAGCCAAAACTACATAGCAAGATCCTGTCTCAAAAGCAAAACAAAAATGAAAGAGGTAAAAGAGAGGAAAAGATAGAAGATCGAAGAAAAGAAGAAAGAAGTAAATTTTCCCTTTCCATTTAATTGGGAAACAAAGGCAAATACGGTGCCAGAGATCACATAGTGCTTGAAAAACTTCAGACTAGGAAAGCAGAGCTGTCCTCACGCCCTCGCACTCTGGCTGAGGAGCTGCTGGCTGGCTAACTGCTTGGTTTTTCTTGCTTCCACTTTCCCACCTATGCATTGAAAGACTACAGAGTCCCCTCTGGTGCCATAAATTTTGTTATTCCAGGGCAAGTAATCAAAATGGAAAGAGGACTGTGACAAATTGGAGCCACTGCTGTTGGCAGACACCCAGTCAAGGCTGCGCTGTGCTTCCCTCAATGCTCTGCTCCAACAGACTCTCAGCTTTGTTTTAAGTTACATTTTAACTCAGGAGCTGTTTCTAAGCTTTTAATTTTTTCTTTTTAATTAACATGTAATGACTGCACATATTAAGACTTTTAAATGACTACCCTAATTAATTAACTCTAAACAAACCTCAAAAATTACTCAGAGCCCAAACAGGCACAGACTGGTCCAGTGGGTCTGTTGAGTGATTTCATGAATGCCAAGATGGCGAGGAGATACTGAAGAGATTAAGCACTGGCATGGGCACTTTAGGGAAGGAAGACCAAGCTCTGTCTGCCCTTGCTGGCCACTCATCCTCTCTGGCCTTCTGACCTTTGGGACCCTGCTTGTCCCCCTGGTATGGATACCTGGGTCCCTGTAAATGGACCACTTCCATGAGGGTTATAGACTCACAATTCTGGTCTCTCCTGAGTAGGTTCCAGTGTGAAATCCTCAGGGCAGGGGGGACTTGGGACTGCCAAAAGGAAACATTGCTTTGTTGGCTGGGGGAAGAGAAGTTTGTTTAGGGCTTACAGTAGGGTTATAGTAACAAAATATATCTCAGGCGGCTAAGGGAGTGAATAAAAAGTGATACTAAGTGGCCATCTGAAGGTTCTAAGAGGCCAAAAAGGGGTATTTATACTGACTGGAAATGGATAAAACCTATTTCCACTGAAGACAAATTGATTCTGTGTGTCCTATTTTATTTGCTAAATAAGAGCACAGGCCTGGAAAAGATAACAAAAAGACAAAAATTCTAGGTCAGAATCCTGATACTGTCACTTGCCACTGTAACCTTAGGTATGTTACTGCATAAGCAGCAGTAAAATGGGGATAAGGTACCAATGTCTACTCCAGCAGGAGAATTAAGAGACAGGACACACAGAGTAGAACTCAGTACTCAGTGGCCCTGTCTGCTAACCATAAGACACCTGCCTAGAGGCTGGAATGCAGCGTAGGAAGATGGGTTCAGTCCAGAGCACCAAAACACAACCAAAAACAGCAGCTGCAGTGGCCCATTCCTGGAACCCCAGCTATCAAGGAGGCAGAGACAAGAGAATCAACACAACTCAAAGCCAGCCTGGCCTATATTGAGAGTTCCAGGCCAGTCATGAAAACCTCCAAACGTGTGCTAGGTGGAGGTGGGGCATGCATGCATAGTCACACATGTCACACACAATAATAAAATGTATGCACATAAAGTCACAAATGAATTAGAATAGGGGCTAGCATGATGGTTCAGCAGGTAAAGGCACTTTGCTGACAAGCTGACATCCTCAGTACCCACATGGTAGAACCAATTCCCTTTGTACCATTAATTATTGTTGTCCTCTGATTTCCACATATGCTATGTGGCTTGCAATGTCTACACACACACACACACACACACACACACACACACCAAATAACTAAACAAACTAGAATAGCTAGCAATCTAGCTTAGTGATAGTGCACTTGCCAGCACTCATGAAGTCCAGGGTTCAATACCCAGCATCTCAACTCCCCCTACCTCTCATCACTCCCAACCCCACTCAAAAAAAAGGGAAAATTTGAGGTAGACCTGGTGGTCCAGTCTGTAATTGCAGCTACTCAGGAGAGGCAAGAAAGCTAAAAGATCAAGGTCTGTCTGGGTTACAGAGCAAGTGCAAGGCCACACTGGGCACCTCACTGAGACACTGTCCCAAAATAAAACAATTAAAAAGGGATGAGGAGATGGCTCAATGATATGACACTTAACAAAAACTATGTTCAATCCTCAATAGTGGGAGATGGGGTTAGGGTAGAGAGGAACTAGAATACAAAATGGTTACTACTGTTACAAACAGGTTTCCAGGAGAAAATGGGAGAGCAGAGCTTTCTGAAGTCACATCCCCAAGAGGTTGGGAGTAAAGAAAGACCTAAGACATCAGCTATCTGTTGTCAAGGCAACCAATTTCTGCAGGGGGGGGGGTGCCTTGAAACACTGACTATTGTCTTTGAACAGGGAAACTGCTACAGTATCTGGCATTAAGGCCTGTGGAGAAACTTCCACAGATGGCATTCTGCCTCTTGGAAAACATCCAAAGTAATAATCAACAACTAAGTCTTCATCTTTAGCCATTTCACAACATAGGGACCAATTCTAACGCCTGAACATTGTGAAATTTTGTAAGGAACTGGAACAAAACTTTGGCTGATTCTATGGCCAAAATATGTGGTGACTTAGAAGTTTAGAGACAGGCACTGTGTTGACTGCTGCCCCCTCCCTGCCCCCACCACGCTCTTAAATGGCCTGGCAATCAGAGCTGGTTCCGGACAGAGGAAAGAGCACTGAACTCCAGAGTCCAAATACAAAGCCACCTGGAGAAACAGCTTCTGCCTCTGTCCACTTCCACCACTGCCCTGGGTGTCTTCTTTTTGGTAGTTCCTGCCTCTCCAAGAGCTGCACTGAGTCAAGGTTTCACATACAGTGTGCATGGCCCTGGACTGGGCCAGCTAAGGCTCCAGCAGGGGTATTTTTAGCCAGCCAATGAGGAATCACTCAGATGTTAACCAGCCTGCACAGAATCTAAGAGGCTTTATGTAAGAGCTAGTGTAGGAGCACATGCCTGTAATTCTAGCACTCAAGAAGCTGACACAGGACTATCAGGTCCAGGCCAGCCTAGGCTACACAGTAAGATCTGGTTAACAGGAGTAGGGGAAGGAGAGGGCACTGAGGTGTGGCTCACTTAGTAGAATGCTCACCTAACATTCGTGAGGCCCTGGGTTCAATCCCCAGCATGGCATAAATCGGGCAAAGTGGCATTGCCTGTGGTCTCACCACTTGGGAGGTAGAGACAGAAAGATCAGAAGAAGTTCAAGGTTGCCAGGTTTGGTGATGCACACCTTTATCCAAACACTTGGGAGGCAGAGGCAGGTGGATCTCTATGAAGTCCTGGTCAGTGTGATCTATCTATCTACAAAGTCAGTTCAGGCCAGCCAGGCTACAAAGTGAAAGATTCTCCTCCCTCCCTCCCTCCCTCCCTCCCTCCCTCCCTCCCTCTCTCTCTCTCTCTCCACACACACACACACACACACACACACACACACACCAGTAAAAATAAAATCTAACAAAAAAGGAAAAAAATCTTGAACGGGGGATGTGGATGAGTTGGGAAAGTGTTTGCCTAGCATACGAAGACCTCCAGCACTGCATAAACCTGGAATGGTGGGGTATGTGCCTACAATGCCAGACTCTGAAAGTATAGGCAGGAGAACAGGAGTTCAAAATCATCCTAGACTACTAGACTACACATAGTGAGTTTGAGGTCAGTCTAGGCTACATAAGACCCTGTCTCAAATAAAGAACAAAAGAAAGAGAAACACACACACACACACACACACACACACACACACACACACACACACAGTGCATCCATGTGGGGATGGAGAGGGGAAGAAGAGGAATAGATGGAGTTGCATAGTAAACATAAACATGGCTTGGTGGTTAAGAGGGCTTTGGTTCCCAGCAACTACATTGGGCAGCTCACAACCACCTGTAACTCGAGCTCTAGGGACACCTCTGGCCTCCGCCAGTACTTGCACTCATGTGCACATACCTCTCCAGCCCCTGCCACATGCACATAATTAAAAGTAAAATAATAAATCTTTGTTTTAAAAAAAAAGAGGTATTTGAAAGGCCCATTTCACTGAACAGCAAGTGGTTCAACCTACAAGATATTTCTTGTGTGAAACATCTGCACAAATGAAACCTGGTCTAGGAGGGCCATTTAGGGCAACAGTCGAAGGCCCCAGATTTTCTGTTCAAATTCAAAGCAAACCTGAGCTAGGGAAGGCAGCATCTGGGTGCCATACTCACTCCCCAAGGCTGCAACCCAGACCTGGAGGGTCTGCGGAGCCGGTGGTCTGATAGGAAGTCACAACACTTCAGAAGAGCCTTCCAACTTCTGACCATATGAATTACGAGTCTAGAGACTGCCTTTGGAGTTTGTCCCAAAGGGGACATGTGAATCATTCATCATCTGCCCCATTTGTGCCACACAGCTAAGGGAGGGTGGAGCAAGCTGAAAGTAACTGCTCCCAGAGAAGACAGCAGATGCCTGGTAACTTCGAAGCCAGCCCATAAATTCCAGAACTCTTTTGAAATTTCTGATTATGTGGCCAAAATGTGGAAAATGTTTGGGTCTCTTTGGCTCTGAAAAAATATATTCTCTTTCAAGAATTTGCTAAAACCAATTTGAAGGGCCACCATCAGTGGTGCAAACTGGACATCAGGGTTTCTAGCTGTCCTAGCTGTATGGGCATCCCCAAATGTGCTAGCCCTAAGGAAATATTTGTTGAGTGAATAAATCTGTATTCTTGGTGACTTCATTATCAACAACACTGGACCTGTGACCACATGAAGGGAAGCTATTACCAAAAACATCATTAAACAGTGAAAGAGCATGAGAAAGACTATTTGTAAGACAACACAGACCTCTGGTACTCAAAGAATTCCTCCCAACTTAATTAGAAAGAAACCAAAAAGAAAGCTGGGAAAAGTTATAGACAGAAACTCTCCGGAGGAAGCCTGAATGGCCAATAAAAATGTAAAAAAAAAAAAAAAAAAAATCCAACCTTACCAATAATCAGAGAAATACGTAAGAAAAGGACTCAAGCTCTCCCCATAACCCTTCCAGTAATCTGAGAGGAAGGATCATTGTCCACACTTTACATGTAAGGAAACTGATGCTGTGGAGGTTTAAACTCAATCATTGGCAGGGATGAGGCCTGAACATAGATTGAGTTAGTAACAAGGTAAAGTCTGCACCTTCAGCCATGTTGCCCACTGAACATCTGTCTGGTGGCTCAGAAGCTCCTGGGTAAGTCACTTAGCCTCAGTGTGAAGTGGGAATCGTGAGAGCATTGTGAGAATCTGTTAACCCAGATACAATGTATTAACACACACACAGGGAAAAAACTCTCAATTTCTCATTCCTTCACTCAGTCAGCATTAGGAACCACCACTCTGGAGATGGTACTGCTTTAGACTTCCGCACCTTTGCCTTCTTGGAGATTACATTCTGATAGAAGAGACAGAATGTAAATGACAGATAAAAACATACCTTGTATTGAACAGTGATAAGGGTTAAGGAGAAAGATTGGGATGGGAGTGTAACTTTCAGGACCTGATGGGATGAAGAACTGGGCAAAGTGAGGAAAAACACTGTTTGAAGAGCTGGAAGAATGGCCCTGTCAGAGAATTCCTAGAGACGGCTAAAAGGACAGGGAACCATGTAACTGTGGCCAAGTGTGCAGAGTGAGGAAGAGTGTCAGGCTGGGAGCAGTAGGCAGATAAGAGCAGAGGTGTCGGGAGCTTGTGGGGCACTAGATGTACTTTATTTGCACCTTGGCTACATGCTTGAACGCCATGAAGCCACTCCAAGACTGGAAAGTGATAAATCTGGATCTTGTTTTAAAGGATCACTCAAAGGCAGTTCAGAAAATATGATGGAAGTTAGCAGGAGTCTCCTGTCAGAACCCAACAGGAAGGCTATTGCAAGAATCCAGGGAAGAGAGGATGGCGGCCAGACAAGAGAGTAATCAAGATTCTGGAGGGTTTTTATTGTTGTATGTATGTATGTATTTATTTTGAGACATGATCTCATGGAGCCCAGGCTGGCCTCAAACTAGCTATTTAGCCAAGGATGACCCTGCATTCTTGATCCTCCTAACTTCACTTCACAAGGGTACACTACCAGATCCAGTTTTTGGTGTTCATTTTAGAGAGTTCTGGGGAGGTACAGAGTCTCATGTAGCCCAAGCTGACCTCAGATTAACTATGTGGCCAAAGACAACCTTGAACTTCTGATTCTTTTGCCTTTGGTCCCCAAATGCAGGGAATGCAAGCATGTATCACCAGGCCTAGTTTATCCAGTACTGGGGACTGAACCCAGGGTTTTATGCATGCTACCCACCTAGATAAGCACACTACCAACGGAGCTACATCCTCAGCACTGAATGTGCTTTTAAAGTAGAATCAAGGATTTGCTGGAGGCTCAAAAGCAGATGTGAATGAGTAAGAGGGGTGGTCCCAGAATTCTGGTCTGAAGAACTGGAAGAACGCAGCTGCCCTTTGCTGAGTTAAGTGTTCAGGACAGGGACTTGAGACTGTGGGCACCAGAACAAGCAGCAACAGTGCTCTAGAGTGTGGTCCAAATGGCAGGCTGGAGGCTGACACCAGGAAAGGGAAATGGTTGCTGGGATTCAGTCCCTGGGAATGGGGCTGATAAAAAGCAGCCACAAAGAAATGAGGCTGTTACCATGGGACTCTGGCACAGAGGACCAGACCAGAGTCCAGCTTTCAGAGCTAAGGCACAAGGCCAACAGTGGTGACTGGAGGCCAAATTACAGAATGTGCAGCACTCTGAGCCCCTCTGCCTCAGTTCTGGCTGGAACTTAGAGATAGGCAAGATGAAGGCTAGTTGGGGGTCAAGTAGCCCAGGAGCTTGGGAATGAGGCAACAACAGGAACCAGAAGCCAATCAGACCTGACTCCATTTATACTTCCGTAATAGCCGTAACACTGGGGAAGGTTGGCACATCACAGATCAAGTTCATGACTGGAACAGATCATTATATGAAAGGACCAGAAATGAAGATGAAATTGGCCAAGAGGGGCACCATTTTGTGTGTATTTAAGATCTTAATGGAAAAAAACCTTCAAAGGAAGGATTGGAGGTGCAAGTTTGCCTGAGCCCATGAAATAAAGGAGATAAGCATTCTGGGGACCAGACAAAAGCAACTGTAGCTCATCACCCACCTTGTCAGCAGAGAGAAGGAAGAAAGCTAGACTGTGGTGCAGTGGGTTGGTAGGGTGTCTTGTTCTCTTAAAAGTACATACATACTGGTGATGGTGCACACCTTTAATCCCAGCACTGGGGAGGCAGAGGCAGGTGGATCTCTGTGAGTTCAAGATCAGCCTGGTCTACGGAGCGAGTTCCAGGACAGCCAGAGTTACACAAAGAAATACTGTCTTGAAAAACAAAACAAAACAAACAAACAAAAATTACACACATAAAAAACAAAACACAAAGTATACACGTTTGACAAAAGACTGCAAGGTTAAGCAAACTTGCAAATGGACGAAGCCATGTCTCTCTTGCTAAATTTTTCTCAGAAACTGATTAAACTATTTTCTACATATTTCCTTTCCTAAAGAACCTCCTTTAAGGGAGGTGGTGGCGCATGCCTTTAGTCCCAGCACTGGGGAGGCAGAGGCAGGCGGATCTCTTTGAGTTTGAAGCCAGCCTGGTTTACAAGAGCTAGTTCCAGGACAGCCACAGAGAAACCCTGTCTCAAAAAATCAAAAATAAAAAATATAAGAAATAAATAAAGAACCTCCTTTAAAATTAAAACAATTAAGTGGGGGAGGGATATCAGCAGCTCAATTCATTAATGACAACTTCATTGATGTATTGATTTTTCATGTTTAATTGGGTGCATACGTAATTTTATGACTTTTAATAAAGAAAATAATTACTTTCGTTGATACTAAGAATAAAACCAGATTTATTTGCTAGAAGTAAAAGATGAACACATACAATCTAGCAACTAGGAACTATGTGGCATTTGCAGGCCTTTGATTATAAGTGTCTGTGTAGTTGGGGATTTTTCTTGAGTACATTTCTGTCAAAGGGACAGCTTTCCTCAATAGGTTTGTATACCATAAACTAATGGTCTTGCCAATTTCACAAGAGTCCTTTCTTTCTTTCTTCCTTTCTTTCTTTCTTTCTTTCTTTCTTTCTTTCTTTCTTTCTTTCTTTCTTTCTTTCTGTGTGTGTTTGGGAGTGGTTTCGAGACAGGGTTTCTCTTCATAGCCCTGGCTATCATGGAACTTGCTATATAGACCAGGCTGGTACAGTGATCCACCTGCTTCTGCCTCCTGAGTGCTGAGATTAAAGGCATGTACCACCACTGCCCAGCAAAAGTCCTCTTTTTAAAAGATTTATTTATTTTATTTATGTGTTAAGATGTTCTGTCTGCATGTATATGGATATATATATGCATTTCTGATGCCTACAGAGCCCAAAAGATGGCATCAGATCCTTTGGAATTGGAGTTGCAGATGGTTGTTAGCCATGTGGGTGCTGGGGACTGAACTCAAGTCCTCTGGAAGAGCAGCCAGTACTCTTAACTGCTAAGCCATCTCTCTAGTCCCCACAGAAGTTCTCTATATTCAAAAAATGTAAGTATTCAAGTCAATAAACATATAAAAAGTACTTTACAGGGCTAAGTGGGGCTGGTCACCATCCAGATGATCAGCCCATATGATTAAACGGTGAGTTTCATTCAGTAAGCATGAAAACTTCTTTACCTCACAGCCATTGGAGCCAATCTTGAATAGTAAATACATGCTTGGAATGTGAGTTCTAGAAAAGCTAAGGGTCTCTTGCAGTTAAATAATAAATATCCATATCAGTTAGTACCACAAATTTTGTGAGACTAAACATCCCTGCCAAAAGCAATGAGACCACATAGTAAAACCCTTGCAGACAGTTCCCTTGTCTGGTTTTACTGGCAGAAATTTATGATCACCCAAAGCAATACAGAGAAACCCTGTCTGGAAAAAAACAAACAAAAAAAAAAAAAAAGGAAAGAAATTTATAATCAAAGTATAGATTTGTCACACATAAATTTGCTTACTACTCTATTATTTCTAACCAAAGGAAGTCAGAGTCTGACATTTTGGGAATGTAAATTATATGTCAAAGATGATGAAATGTTGTTTGGCTTTTACGACTGTATTAACAAAGTATGTTAATGACATGGGAATCTAATTATTATATAATGACTGAAACAAAAGGGGAGGAAAATGCAGAATACAAATGTGGAAAGTGAGGGCCAGAGAAACTGAAGCAGAAGGATCAGCTGAAGAAGATCTGATTACTGGGCACAGGGCCCGAGTCTAATGCTCAGGAATACATGTGCATGCATGCACGCACGCACGCACGCGCGCGCGCGCGCGCGCGCACACACACACACACACACACACACACAAGAGAGAGACGAGAGAGAGAGAGAGAGAGAGAGAGAGAGAGAGAGAGAGAGAGAGAGAGAGAGACTGGGAAAGAGAATAACGTCATCTCTATAAAGATACAGGAGAATAAAATGAAATACTAAAATAGTATTTTCCAGTTCCTAAGATATGGCTGGGGGCTGGGAATGTGGCTCTGTTGGTGAGGTGCTTGAAGCCCTGGGTTTGATGTATAAAATAGGCTTGGTGGCATACACCTGCAATCCTAGTAGTCAGGAAGGGAAGACAGGAGGGTCAGAAGTTCAAGGTCATCTCCAGCTACACTGCAAATTTCAGGATATTCTGAGCTACGTAACACCTTGTCTCAAAAGCTATATATATGTGTGTGTGTGTGTGTGTGTGTGTGTGCATATATACATAAATATGTGACTAGTTTTTCTGTCCCCACCCCCATGCCCCTTTTGAGATAGGGTCTCTCTATGTAGTCTTGGTTGGCCTGGAACTTGCTATGTAGATCAGGTGGGCCTTGAACTCACAGAGGTCCACCTACCTCTGCCTCCCAAGTACCACATCCAACTTACTCCTTTTTACTTTTGAATATTTTCTAAGTTTTATATAATGAACATGTATTATTTTATATGCTCATTATATAAAATATATTCAGTATATATTATATAAGTGGACTGTATATATTCATTTTACCAGTTTATATTTTATATAAGTGAAAGACTTAAGACTTAAGAACCAAGCTACACACAAATACAACATATTTATTACTTTCCCTGGATATAAATGATTTTGTTTTGTTTTTGGAGACAGTCTTACAACATAGCCCTGACTGGCCCCAAACTCTTGATCCTCCTGCCCTGTCCTCCCAAGTACTAGGATTACCCATGGGTACCACCACACTCTTAGTGAACAGAAAAAGTTTAAAGATTTATTTTTTTTAAAGATTTTATTTATTATGTATACAACATTCTGCTTCCATGTATATCTGAACATCAGAAGAGGGCACCAGATCTCATAACAGATGATTGTGAGCCACCATGTGGTTGCTGGGAATTGAACTCAGGACCTCTGGAAGAGCAATCAGTGCTCTCAACCTCTGAGCCATCTCTCCAGCCCCAGAAAAGGTTTAAAATGAGGGAAATGGAGAGATGATTTAATAGCCAAGAGCACTGGCTGATCTGAGGACCTGGGTTTGATTCTCAGTACCCACATGGTGGTTCACAATTATCTGTAACTCTAGTTCCAGGGGATCTTATGCCCTCTTCTGGCCTCCATGGGTACCAGGCATGAACGTGGTATACAGACATAAAGCACACTGAACACCCATACACATAAACATTAAAAACAGTAAACACACACACACACACACACACACACACACACACACACACTTTAAGCTTCAAAATGAAAGCTAAAAATGTCAGGCATTACTTAGAAGACAGGAGCAGGAGAATCAGGATGAGCAAGAGTCCAAGGTCAGCCTTGACTGCAGAGTAAGTTTGAGGTCAGCCTGGGAAACATGAAACCCTATCACATCTTGTCATGAAAGAAGGGGTAGAAGACAGAGAAGGAGGGAGGGAGGGAGGAAAGGAAGGAGGGAAAATATGCTACAGTCAATGATACTGTGCTATAGTTATTATGCAAATATTCCAGTTTATCAGATTTGATTCTAAGTGGCTTTTATTGCAGTTTTTGAGACAGGGTGTGGCTATGTAACCCAGGCTGCCCTGGAACTCTTCTCCTCCCTCTGCTTCCCAAGTGCTGGGATTACAGCCATACACCATCATGTCCAACTAAAAACTTCTTAAACAGATAGTCTCTGAATTATCTCCATAAACCCACAGATCTATTCATAACAGGCACTCAATAACATTAGTAAATAAATTCAGGTCAAGTAACAATAGCTGCTTAATGTAATAGAAAAGTGATTTTTAATAATCTGAACAAGTATTTCCTGGCATATAAGTATGTTTGGACAAGATAAGCATAATTGTGTTGTACAGGGTTATGGTGCTTTGGCCTGGCAATCACTAGGATCCAAGGCTTGCCACATGGTGAATGTGAACTCAGACAAGCATGTCCTAATAGCACACCAGGCCTGTGCTTTTCAAATCTCTTTTCTGCCCATCCAAATAACTCACCAATAGCTGTGGGACCCTTGTACCCAGAGTGTAGCTAAGATGTGACCAACCTAGGGATGCAAACACCCTCCTACTTTTCAAGACAGAAGTGTGGTAATGTGAGGATGGAGACAACTTTGATTTAGCTCTTATTTGTTTATTTATATATTTATTTATTTGGGCCTTTTTGAAACAGGGTCTCTCTATGGAGGCTTGGTGTCCTGAGTTTGTTATGTAGATCAGGATGGCCTTGAACTCAGAGACCAGCCTGCCTCTGCTAGGATTAAAGGCATACACCACTGTACCCAGCCTTTTAATTTATACTTAAAGATTTTTATGTGTATGTGCATGTGTGTGTATGTGTCTACATGGAGATATGTGCACATGAGTGCAAGTGTCCGAGGAGGGGAGAGAACAATGGACCCTGGAGCTGAAGTCATAGGCAGTTGTGAATTGTCCAATCTGGGTGCTGGGACCTGAATTTGAATCCTTTGCAAGAGCAGCACCCATGCTTAACTGCTGAATCCATTGCCTTTCATCATTGAAAGAAATTAATCCTCAAGCTCTGATACTTCATTAGTAAGAACTAAGGATTTACAAGGGACACAACTCACAATGGAGAACAAAACCCTGGTGTGAACAACTCTTCCTTGTCAGGAGCTGCTGCTGTACCATCTATGTTAAGTGTTTCTTGCAACCCAGCAGTCACCCACACTGTCACACAGACTTTACCTCTTCCCCACCACAGTCCTCAAAGGCCGGTACTATCAGCAGGAGTAAGGCACAGCCTCACACAGGACTCTGAGCTGCTGCTCGTGTGCACGGTGCCATAGGGGACAGTGGTGGTGGAAGAAAATCCTGCAGTGGCAGCAGCAGAGGTGGCAGAAACAACACTGAGGAAACACCCACCTAGTTCACCTTGTGCCAAGCACTGTTCAAGGGTGTTATACATGAGAACTCATTTATACTTCTCAATCAAACAAACACTCCAACCACACTGGCATTATTGATTAACCCCAGCTTAGAGGTGGACACACCTGAAAAGCTGGGACTACAGGTGGGTGTAATTGTAGCAACTGCCTTTTAAAAATACTATGGACTATTATTTTAAAAACAGTGTCTCATGTGTGCCAGGATGCCCCCAAACTTGCAATGTAGCTGAGGGTGACCCTGAACTTAGAATCCTCCTGCTTCTATCTCCTGAGTAATTGGATTAAAGGTGTGTGCCTTCACACCTTGCTTACGCCACGCTGGGGATCAAACCTAGGGCTTTGTGAATGTGAGACAAGCACTATACCAATGAACTCCAGCCCAGCCCCTCAAGTGTGCCACTGCGGACCCCTCACTGCAGAGATGACTGGGATCCCATGGAAGGGCAGAGTGCACATGGCACTGCTCCAATTGCTCAGGGTTCCTGCTCAAGTTCTCATAGATACAGATGTTCCTAATTCAGGGCTGGGGCCAGTGCTTCCTTGCTCCTCCTATAATTTCAAAGGTTTTATTACAGAGTAGTAGAGATTCATGAGCTGTCTACTTTTCTCTCTTATTCTCTAAGTCTCTTATTCAACACATATGGTTAGATAAAAAGAAAGAGGGAAGAAAGCACAATTCAAATTTGTATTAGAATATGACAACCATATCCTTGGTCACAGTTCCTATTTTGGGACAGATGCACATTCCACAAGTATTAAGTAAGCCACTTTCTGTGCTTCTCACTATTCCCTTCAGCAGAGAAGAAGACGCTGCTGAAAGTAAGAATCAAAGGCAAACAGCAAGCAAAACAGAGAGAGAAGTCCCAGCTGCAAAGTGCATTTGGTCTGCCAGGGACAGACTCCCACACAGAACTTAGAAACAAGGTCACTTTATGAAAAAAAAAAAAAAGAAAGAAAGAAAGAAAGAAAGGACACAACATAAAACAAAATAATATCAGTAACCAGTGGAAGTCTTTCCTGGAAATAATTCATACTAAGATGACTTATAAAGTGGTCTTCTAAATCTCATGCAGAAACACAAGGTCATGGCCCTATCTCATTCTATCAAATGGCACTAGGACGAATGAGTAGTTGTTTTGGGGCTGGCAGAGAGCACCCAGAGCTCAAGAGCAGGGCTGGATACTAAGGTTTATGTCCCTGGAAACAAAATTCCCTCTCACTTTTAAGTTTTGAGCAGATGACTCTGCCACAAAAGCCACAAACTATGACAAGTGAAAATATATAAACAGAATTTAGCTAGTGGCTTTGAAGGAATCTGTTATCTTTACACGCTAGTTCCCTTTACACACGCCAGTTCCCAAATCCCTTGGTCAATGCCTCCTGTTTCCTGTGGTTTCCGTTTACCCTATTCAATTATCAGTATCATACCCCACAAACAGAGAGTCATGCCCACAGCACAGACTCACAGATGATGATGCCATCTAGGTTTGTGTGACATGCCAGCCCACACTCTTCCTCAAAGAACAACTCAGCCTGGGCAATACCTCAAGCAGCAGTTGAGAGCAAGCCATAGACTTGCTCTCAAACTGCAGAAGACTAAAACCTAAAAGTGAGAGCTGGTGAGGAGACATGAGGAGCCAGGAGCTGACCCCAGAGACACAGAAAGGATTTTAAGATGCTACAAAGAACTGCTGGGTGGTCTCCACAGACACTGACTGAGATTTCAAGGCCATTTGTGGCTGGAAGCAGAGAAGCTCTCCATGAAGAGAAGCAGAGCCAGAGATTTTAAACCGGAATTAATGGGACCACAACTGTTTCGGGGGTGTGTCTTACTCATTTCCATGTTTCCTAGGTCCTATACTGAGCCTGCCACATAGTAGGTATTCAAGAAACATATTCCAGATGAGTCCATAGCTCAGTGGTAGAGGCTGTAGGTTCAATTCCTAGTACCACCAAACAAACAAACAACAAAGATTGGTGGTGGCACAAGATTTTAACCCCAGCACTCGGGAGGCAGAAGCAGGCGGATGATCTCTGTGAGTCTGAGGCCAGCCTGGTCTACAGAGTAGAAAGAATTGGGGACAACCAGGGCTACACAGTGAGATTTTTGTCTCAAAAACAGAAAAAAAGAAAAGAAAAGAGGGATTGTTTGCCAAATTTCTCTCTTTGGAATGGAGGAAGAAAGAAAGTAGTTAACCATCTCAGAAGAGGGAGGGAGCAGAGCAGGAAACCCTCATGGGCCAGTTTGTACACACAGTAGGAGGAGGAAGAGCCCTGACAGTGTGTGAGGGTCTAGCAGCCTGAGTTTGCAGGTATCCTTGCTTCAAATGCATACACCTGAGAATGGTTAAGTGAAGGCTACAGTAGACCATACCATCCCTGAGCTGGAGGTCCTAGAGAGTACGAAAGCAAACTGGGAAAGCCTGAGCAGCATTTCTTCATGGCCTCTGCTTCAGGTCTCTCCAGGCCCTGACTTGAGGTCCTGCCTTAGCTTCCCTCAATGGACTGTGACCCGGAATATGTTAGCCAAATACACCCTTTCCCCCCCCCAAGTTGATTTTGTTTGTGTACTTTATCACAGCATAGAAACCAAACCAAGGTATCCTCTCCTAACACTCGGGACCCCAAGAAGGAGAACAAGGGCCAGAGAGCTGAGAGGTTAGCTTCCGCCTGGAAAGCAAGCGTGCTCTACTGCGGCTTGGTACTACATTCATGCCACTTAGGTTACTGCTCTGAAATTCAAAAACACAAGTTCCCAAGAGCTGACATGCAAACACATATCGAGGAATGGATTTTCTACATGAGGGTAAAAGGGATTTCAAAAGCTGCTAAAGAGGTTAAAGGGGTGATGGAGAAACAGGTATTTTTAAGTCACTCCTTTTCTGTCCTGCCTGAGCCTCCTGATGCTTAGAGCTTTAGGTGCATATCACCATTTTGGTGGTATTCTTCTATTTAATACAACTTACAATGTAAATCATTTTAGGCCAAGAGTTCTTGACATAGGATAAATATATAGAAAAATGAGAATGATAATTTTCAAGTTTTACCTATTCAAAAGTATATTTTCCCAGGGGGATTGCATATCCATAGTCCCAGCATTTGGGAGATTGAGACAGGAGAAACAGGAGTTTTCTAGGATACCTGCAAACTCAGGCTGCAAGACCCTCACACACTGTCAGGGCTCTTCCTCCTCCTACTGTGTGCCCAAACTGGCCCATGAGGGCTTCCTGCTCTGCTCCCTCCCTCTTCTGAGATGGTTAACTACTTTCTTTCTTCTTTTATTCCAAAGAGAAAAATTTGGCAGTGTAAGCTACCTAGCCAGACCCTGTCTTTTTTAAAAGGTGGTACTGGGGGCTGGAGAGATGGCTCAGCAGGTTAAGAGCATTTCTTGTTCTTCAAAGTTCAATTCCCAGCACCCTACATCAGGCAGTTCACAACCACCTATATCACCAGCCCTTCTGGTCTCTAAAGGTACCCTGCCCATGCACATACCTACACAAAGATACACACATATGCATATTTTTCATATAATAATATTTTTTGAGTCAGGTGTGGTGATGGACACCTTTAATCCCAGTACTTGTGAAGCAGAGGCAGGTGGATCTCTGTGAGTTTGAGGCCAGCCTGGTCTATGGAGTGAGTTCCAGACTAAGAAATGCTACATAGTGAGACTCTATCTCAAAACTTTTTAAAATATAATTTCAGAGAAGGGAATGAGGTATGCCTGGGCATCCATGTCTCTCTGGAGAGAGATCCACAGCCTTCAGCAGAGAGAAACTAGATAATTCTTTGGAAAACTGTTTAAACACAGGGGGTATTGTTCACAACAGAAAAAAGATATGAAACATTCATGCAATCTGATACTTATTTGTTAAGAATACTTATCACAGCAAAGCTACTGGAAAAAATCAAAATACAAAGAAACATGCCATCTGCTTCTACAATAAGCAATTATCACATTGAAAATCAGGAAAAACATTTTTAAATTTTTTTCTATGAGTATCTATGAGTGTGCTTTTTCTTTTAGAGAATAAATTACATATATGTATATGTGTATTTTTTAATTTTATTTATTATGTATACAACATTCTGCTTCCATGTATATCTGCACACCAGAAGAGGGCACCAAATCTCATAATGGATGGTTGTGATTCACCATGTGGTTGCTGGGAATTGAACTCAGGACCTCTGGAAGAGCAGTCGGGGCTCTTAACCTCTGAGCCATCTCTCCAGCCCTGTATATGTGTATTTTAATAATAATTTAATAATCACACACATGTACATATGCATATATATACATACATGCATACATACATAGATAAACACACACACACACAACACATTCGTACACATACTTTGGTAGATAGTAACTAATTTGTTTATGGTACCCTTCTCACTATCTTTGTCTAGTAACTTAAGCCATTACAATGAATTTAAAATCTATAATCGTGCTACTGTCCCATTATTATTTACTAGGGGTTTTTGCTTTGGGAAATTTGTTGCTATGCTGTTTGACAACTACCAAATCCATATATCAACCCCAAAGGGATTCTGTAAAAATTAATAGTATATGTAAAGAATTTAATCCAGTATCTGGCACACAATGCAAGCTAAATATATGTTGCTATGTGTACTAATAAGGTTTTGTCAGTCTGTTTTCTTGCTTTACTTTCCTTTTTCTTAGAACCTCATGGAATTAGGGAAGGAAATGTAATAAAGGAAGCCTACTGAGACTGGACTAGGGTCAAAGCTTTGGTCTTTAAGGCTTGGCTCTTTAACACACTTGCTTTGCAAATTCTGACTTCATTATATCCACACCCTTTCGGATCCTCCCTGAAAGCCTTTGCCACCATGCAGCAAGGGCTTTCTCCCTTGGCAACCAGACTGTTCTCAAATTCAGTCAGAATTTAGGAACCTTCAGTTTATAAACATGATGATGCAATTTTGTTACAATGTAGAAGTCTTTGGTGATACAATTTGAAAGGATAGGTATGTTATATGCAGGCTACAAAAAGCTACAGTTACACTCAGAGAGCCCAGTCTAGATAGATAGAAGCCTTCAGCCCCTTGCTCTGTGGTTGTCTAATAAGCAGGTCATACAGCCAAGAGGTGCCCAAGCTGTGATTCAGCTTGAAAGATGACAGTGGAAGAATTACTCCTCCTCTAACCAAAAGGGGCAACCCTGGCTCTCAAAGGATTTGCCCACTTCCTGCTCACTGCCTGCCGGGTGCATGTCCAGTCCCACCAGCATGTCCAGACAGCTTTGACTGGCAGCCCACCCCATGCTAAGGACTATCAGAAGGGGACTTGAATGGCATGCTTTAGTTTACTCAGCTGCTAATCTGTATCCCCTGTGAGGGGCCTCTGGAGTAGAGGAAAAAAAGAATTTTCAGATTGGCCCCTGGGATAAAGAATTGGCCTTTCATCATATTAAAGTAGTACTCTGTTTGCCATCCAATGGTGTAGTAAGAAGCAAGCAAAATCACAGGTTGTGCTTGGCGTGGAGGTACAACCTGTAATCCAGCACCCAGAAGACTGAGGCAAGAGAACAGAGTTCTAAGCCAGCCTGAAGCTACATATTGAGTTGTAGGTTGGCCTGGGCTATATAGATACAAGTCCCAAAACAAAATATAAACACGAATGGACAGGAGGCTCTACTGGATCTCATAGTGACTACAATTACTAACAACACATTGTATAATTGAAAACTTCTGAGAGTAGTCTCACAAAAAGTGATAAGGTTATGAGTCAGTCTGGATGCTAATTAGCTTGATTTAGCCATTCCCCATGCAACAAAGCATGTTGTAACCACTAGGAGATGGAACTCAGTGGAAGAATGCTTAGCCAGCAGGTTTACATCCTAAATTCAATACCCAACAAAGGAAAGAAAAAGGTTATACATTATAAATATACATTTTTCTTTGTTAATTCAAATATAATAAAGAAAAACATGTAAGAGGACTGTGTGTACATAAATGATAAAAGCAACTTAATTAAAATCTGTGTTTCTGCATTATTTGGAATTGGAACCATACTCAAGAATAAAGACTCCATATTATTAAGACATCCCATCTCCCCAGTCTGAAATCCTAGCACCAGGGAGGCTGAGGATCACTAGCAGTTCCAGGCCAGCCTAGACTACAAAGGATGAAAACAACAGTAATGATAGTTGCTCTTGTTGTTATCAGAAAGATGAAGAAGACAAAGGGAGAATGTTGCAGGAGGGAGGGAGAAAAGGAAGAAGAGGTAAGGGACATTGTCTCTCAAAAACAACAACAACAAAAAAGCTCAACATTATCAGTTACTGGGAAAATGCAAACTGAAGGCACAATGAGACACCACAGCTTTTTCTGCTGAAAGGGCACCTCTGTTAGGATGGCTCTGGGGAGGAGGGGAAGCTGGAACCCCGTGCACAAGGGGCAAGAGCACCAAATGGAGCTGCTGCTAAAAATCGAAGAGTGGCAGGTCCTGAGACCTACATATGATCTAGCAATTCCACTTCTGCATAAAACAAAAAATTCTTAAACCAGGTGTGTGACACACGTCCATAATCCCAAAACTTGGGAGGGAGAGGCAGGAGGATTAGAAATTCACCGTTATCTTCAGCTACTAGCCAGTTTGAAGCCAGAGTAGGCTACCTGAGCCCTGTCACAAAACAGGAAGCCGAGACTTGAGATCTCTGTACACCACAGCACATTCACAACGGCATTATGTACCACAGCCAAGAGGTGGAGCACAGCCAGTGTCCACCAGATGAACAGATAAACAAAATGTGGCATGCACATACAATAGAATAGTATTCACCCTTAAAAGGGACGGAAATCCTGCCACAGTATGGATGAAACCTGAGGAAATTATGTGAGGTGAAACAACTTAGTCACTAAAAGACAAACAGTGTATGATTAAATGAGGCACGTAGAGCAGCCCCATTCACGGACAGAAAGCAGAGGGTGGCTGCCAGGCTAGGAAAGGGAAAACAGAAATGTTTTCTCAATGAGTACTGAGTTCCAGTTTTGTAAAGTAAAAAAGTCCTGGAGAGTGGTTGTGCAAATCATATGAATGTTCTTAATGCCACTGAATTGTGAATTTTAAAAATTATTAAGATGGCAAGTTTGTGTGTGTCTGGTTGGCTTTTGTTTGTTTGGCTGGTTTTGGCAGTTTTTTCTTAAACGTCTTACTATACCTCCCTACCCGGCCCACCCTCAAACTCACAGAGATCACTTGCCTGTGTCTGCAGTTGCTGGGATTAAAAGCATGTGCTGCCACACCTGGCTGTTTTTTTGTTTTTGTTTTTGTTTTTTAAGCCTGAAGCGTCAAGTGATAGAGAAGATACAGGGCTGTTGGCACTTATGTCTCGCTGGTGGGAGTGTGACACTGTATAGCCACCCTGGAAACCAGGTGTAACCTCCTGTAAAGGGTATGGGCTGGGGTAAAGGGCTTGGTCAGCATACTAAAAAGCCAAGGCCAGTCAGTCCCTCGAATCAGAAATACATGGAGCCAGAGAGGGAGAGAGATCAGTTTATCACACGGCCCATCAGTTCCACTTGGCACTTAAGAGCACAACTGCACAGGAAGCTGGACATGGTGGTACCTGTAATCCCAGCACTCAGGAGGCTGAGGCAGAAGGACTGCTCCACGTTTGAGGCAACTCTGTTATATAGTGAGTTCCAGGCCAACCTGGGTTGCAGGTAAGACATTGTCTCAAAAGAAGGGGGACAAGGGGCCGGGACAACCCAGGATCTTTGCACATCATTCATTAATTCAGAAGTGGTCATGCTAGAGTAGAATGGCCCTACATCCAAGGACTGGTGTCTTTATTTTTTTTCCCCCAAGAGATTATTTTTTTTATTAGTTCAAATTAGAAACAAGGCTGCTTCACATGGCAATCCCTTCTCCCTCTCCCCCTCCCAGCCCCCTGCCAGTCCCCCACTTCATCCCCACTCTGCTCCCCAGGGAGGGAAAGGCCCTCCATGGGGGTTCCCCAAAGTCGGTCATACCATCCTGGGCAGGGCCTAGGCCCTCCCCCATGTGTCCAGGCTGAGAGAGCATTCCTCCATGTGGGATGGGCTCCCAAAGTCCCTTCTTATACCAGGGATAAATACTGATCCACTAGACTGGTGTCTTTATAAGTGAGGGAAGAAGGGGCTATTTATTAATCATAGATACATGGGAAGGTCACATGACAACAGAGCCACAGATGGTTGTAACAGGGCTACTAACAAAAAGCCAGGGCATGGTAAGGAAAGACTCTTCCCAGGAGCATTCAGAGGGAGCACAACCATGTTGATTCCATGATTTCAGACTAAGAACTTGGAGAAAGTGAATTTGTGCTGTTGGAAGCCACCATGTTGTGGTGCTTTGTACCAGCAGCTACAGGAAACTAGTGACTACAACAACACAGATGAGGCTCCATTGTGATTCGTTAAAGGCAACAAGAAACCAAAAGACCACAACCTTTTGATTCCACTCCCAGGGCACTCTGGGGAGAGCACGGACAATGACTACCACGGGACACAGCCATTCTGCTGTGAGAGAACCGTTCTATACCTCAATGATTGTGATGGTGGTCCCATGACATAGAGCTATCTCTCTAAAGGAGCCAATTATACCTCAAAAGAAGGTAACAGAAGAAAACCTATGCCCCAAGACTCCCTTTTCTACATCAATTTGTTACAAAATTTTCTATTTGGAAGAAGGCTCCTACTAGCCTAATGAGTGATTATATCATCATCAAAATAAAAATAACAATTAGACCATAAACCACTGAACAAAATGGGAATTCATAAAATCACACACAGACACATTATAAATATATACACCAATAAGCTTACTATATAAATATATATATATATATACATATATATTTGTATGTATGCATGTGTGTTTATGATACAAAGTTTAATGAAGTTTAGTGAAGACTTAAGGTAGCTGTGCACAGAACAGTCGTTCATTACAAAGGAGAAAGCAACTTCAGAGTGGGAAGCCTGGATGACCAATTGTAGCTGGTAAAAGGCACAGCCTAGGTCACAGGACAGACTGGAATCACATGCCTAATGGGATCCAACCATCACTTCTGAGCTCTTCCTACAGATTCATCATCTGAATCTCATCACAAAGATACAACACAAGCCCCAGCAGAGTGGTGCTGGAGCCTGTGTGGAGTGGGAGAATGTTTGCCTGCCACATGTGAAGCCCTGGGTTCAATATCAAGCACCATAAAGTATTGGAAGACAGCTGGGATTGGTCTACAAAACAATTGCCTATAACTGTCAAAAATGTCAGGTCACAACAGTCAAAACTATTTTGTTTTGTTGGTTTCTTTTGAGGCAGGGTCAAATTAATCCCAGCTGGCCTCAAACTTGCTATACAGTCAAGGATGACTTTGAACTTCTAATTCTCCTTCGTGCTGTTCTGGAAACCCATCCCAGGGCCTTGTGTATGCAAGGCAGGTGCTCTATCAACTCAGCTACATCCTTACCCTAAAATAATATTTTGACTGTGCATGGTGACCAAACCTATAATTCCAACACTTAGAGGCCAAGACAAGAAGACAGTTTGATGCCAGCCTGAGCTATATACCAAAAAAAAAAACAAATTAAAACATGTATAGGCACATGTGTGTGTGGGGAGTAGGCATATGTGAAGACCTGAAGCTGACACTGGGTGTCTGCCTCAATCTTGTGCCACTGCATTGAGGCAGGGTTTCTTGCTGAAGTGTCAGCACACCAAGCACAGCCAATGTGGCCAGTCACCTCTGCTTCCTCAGTGCTGTGACTTCTGATGGCTGCCATATGTGCCCAGTTTTCTTGTAGATTCTGGAGATGCAAACTCTGGTGTTCATACTTACCCAGCCAATACTTTACTGTGTTGTCTCTCCAAGCCCTCAAACAATAATTTTTAAAAAGATTTATTTTTTTATTTTATGGGCACGTGTGTGTGTGTGTGTGTGTGTGTGTGTGTGTGTGTGTGTGTGCCTCAGTATATGAGTGTGTACCATGTGCGTGTAGGTGCTCACAGAGACCAGATGAGGAAATCAGATCCTCTGGCACTAGTGTTCGGGTAGTTGAGAACTACCTGATGGAGCACTGAGAACCAAACTTGGGTCCTCTGCAAGAGCAGCAAATGCTCTTAACTGCTGTGCTACATTTCCAGCTCCCTACAATAATAATTTTTTAAGTTTATCAAGACCAGGTTTCTCTGTGTATCCCTGGTTGTCCTGGAACTTACTCTGTAGATCAGACTTCCCTTAAACTCAGAGATCCACCTGCCTCTACCTTCCAAGTGCCAGGATTAAAGGCGTGTGCTATCACCACTGGCTTAAAATAACAATTTTTAATACTTAAAAAAGTATTCTTAATATGAATGCTTAAAAGCAGAAGTGCCACAGATTTAAGTTTTTTCAAATATTAGCAAAAACTTAACTGGTTGAGCATTCCTAATTTAAAAATCCAGTATCTGTGCTACGGCTCAATACGCAAAGAACTTGCCATGCAAGCATGAGGACTTGAGTTCTGGCCCCCAGCATCAATCCACATAGAACTGTATATGGCAGCACACATCTAGTACTCCTACTGTGATGTAGGAGAAAGAGACAGAATAATCTCCAGAAGTTTGCAGGGCTAGCCTGTTGCACACAGCAGCAAAGAGCTAGCCTGGTGTACACAGCAGCAAAGAGCCCCTGTCTCAAAAAGACAGAAGATGAAGACTAACAACTGAGGTTGCCCTTTGACCTCCACATGTGCCATGACATGCTTGTGCCCATACTAACACACAAACACAAACATACACCACCAACACCACACATACAGAGAGAAAGATTTTTAAAAGCCAGAAATCCAAAATGCTCCACAATATTTTGGATATCATAAAAACAATGAACTCAGTTTCCTCAACAAAGAAGATCCAGCTTTAAAACTGAAGGGAGGTGGGGCTAGGGAGACAGTTGGGTAAGAACACAGGCTCTGCAAGCATGAAAACCTGAGCTCAGATCCCCTCATCTGTGCATGACTCCAGCATTACCGAGCTCATACATACACACACATGCATGCACATTCGTGAGAGCTGGCACATGAGCACACACACACACACACACACACACACACACACACACACACACACCACATATATCACCCACCACATACACACATCACATAGATCACATACATACCACACATATACACAAACACACCGATATCACAGACATTATATACACCATATATACACATCCCAAAAATAGAAGATGTCCAAGATAGAAGGGTGTCCAAAGGCATGGAGTTATGATGCTTTATCACAAAGCTTTTATATCAACTCTAACACCAGATCCTAACTTGTTTAATTAAAAATGGCAGGCTTCTAACTTTTCTGTGGGTAGGACATCAAAGTAGGTCTAACTAAGATCTTAACTAGAGTACCCAACACTATTGTCTGCAACACTAATTCCACATTGTTTTAAGTAAGGCTCTTCTGGTAAATGACTACAGTGCCTGAGACAGCACTAATCTCAGCGCAGCAAGACTGCTATCTATGCCTCTGGCCTACCTACCCAGTGAGGCCATCATTAGTCACATGAATCTGGGGACACTAGCAGTCAAGACTGAGATATGCTTTAAGTGTAAAATACACAACAGACTGCAAGACTCAGCAAAAACAATATGAGAGCTCTCTTATGTTTGTATGTCAACTATATGTCGAAATGGTATGATGGTATATCTTGGGTTAAACAAGTATCCAAATAATTTAAATGAAACTGAGAGTGCTGGCATATGCCTATGATCCCAGGACTTGAGAGCTACAGTAAGAAAATCAAGAACGTAAGACCAGGGCTGAAGATGTAGCTCAGCTGGTAGAGTGTTTGCCCGGTACAACATTTACAAAAGTCCTATGTCCCGTCCCCAGTACCCAATTACCCCAGCAATTTGGAGACAGAGGCAGGAGGATGAGAAGTTCAAAGACATCCTTAGCTATACACAGCTATACAGCTTAGTTACTCAAGACCCATAAAATACTGTCTCAAAAAAAAAAAAAGTAAAGAAAAAGGAAGAGAGAGAGAAAGAGAGAGAACCAAAAAAAAAGTAAAGAAAAAAGAAGAGAGAGAGAGAGAGAACCAAGCAACAAGCCAGATGTCATGAGATACCTGTATTCTCAGCAACTGCTGAGAATACAGGCAGGAAAATCAGTACAATCTGAAGCCACCCTGGTCTACATAGCAAGTTGCAGCACAGTCAGGGCTATATTGACTCTGTCACAAAAACCCTAAGCAAAGGCCAGCAGGATAGTGACAGGTCAAAGGACTTGTGAAAAATCTGATGACCTGAGTTCTATTCCCAGAACCCCGGTAGGAGACAACTGACCCTTGAAAATTGCCCAAGTTGTCCTCCGAAGCTGGGCATGGCAGTAACAGCTTTAATCCCAGCACTCAGGAGGCAGAGGCAGGTGCATCTCTGAGTTTGAGGCCAGCCTGGTCTACAGAGTGAGTTACAGAATAGACATGACTATACAGAGAGACCTGTCTGGAAAAGTAAACAAACAAAAAGAAACTTGTTATCTGACATCCACACACATGCTGGGCACAGGCCATGTCTACACACATAACACATCATACATCCATATAATGATAATGTCTTAAAATAAATATCTTAAATTATACTAAACTTAATTTTACCAGTTTATTTCCCTTTAATATGACTAGTAGAAAACTCTAACTTAGCTGGGCGTTGGTGGCGCACGCCTTTAATCCCAGCACTCGGGAGGCAGAGGCAGGCGAATCTCTGTGAGTTCGAGACCAGCCTGATCTACAAGAGCTAGTTCCAGGACAGCCTCCAAAGCCACAGAGAAACCCTGTCTCGAAAAACCAAAAAAAAAAAAGAAAGAAAGAAAAAAGAAAACTCTAACTTGAAACATGTGGTTCAAGTTAGTTTGGGGTGTTCTCTGTTTTGTTTTCTGGTGATGCTGAGGATGGAAGCCAGGGCCTGGTACATGCTAGGCAAGCTCTCTTCACACATTTCAACTGGATGTTCAGCCTCTGACTACTGAAGTCACATCACCTTCACTGACAGACACTATGAAAGAATAAACTGTGGGACTTCTCACAAGACTGAATAGCCTGCACTTAGGTCCAGGCTATTCTCCAAACACTTATCTTCTCAGGGCTTATCTCTGTCTCTCTGCACCTTATCCTGCATCACAAAAGCAGGCAAGTGAGTACCTGGAACTCTGATGTGCTGCTCCGAAGCTGGCTCACATTAGGCAGGGATCCCCCGTGGTACTGTGTAAGGCGCAGTTGCTGAAGCTTCTGAAACTGAACCTGGAAAACAGAGTGATTTCAAGAATGTTCAGTAAAATCTGAAAGAGGCATCCAAGTACAGTATTTTGTAGAACATTAAAAAAAAAAAAGGTCAGTTTTGATTTTTTTTTTCTACTTAAGTGACCATCTTTAGGTTTCCAGAGCTTTCTGGGATCTGTTTCATTTGGGTTTTGTTTTGAGATATGGTCTCACACAACCTAGGATGGCCTCAACCTCACTATGTAACTCCTAAGTGATGGGACTACAGGAGTGCACCACCACAGCCTGGCTTCTTTCTGTTTTGTTTTTAATTTATTAGTTTTAGAAAGAATTTATGAATATTCCAAATGACCTACATACCATGATATGTAGGCATGCAGGCATAATATTTAACAATAAAAGACTATTTTTTAAAGAAAACTAAGCTATCTAAAAATCAAAATCATTGTTTTCCTTTCCTTTTCCACAGACTTCCCCAATCACATGTACACTTATGTGTCATAACTATGTATGAGGGATCACAGCATATATATAACTTGCTGGGGAGAGTTGTTTGTTTATTTTGTTTTTTTCTTTCTATCTTTTTTAGCTGGAGTCTCATTTATTCAGGCTAGCCTCAAACTCCCTATGTAGCAGAGGCTGGCCTTGAACTCCCAACACCCCCACTTCCACAGCCGCATCTCCTTCCTGAGTCCTGGGATAGCAAGTACACACCACCATATTCAGCCAACATAGGTACCATCTTTCATGTTTTCATCATGAGCCTTCTCTAGACCATTACATAATCTCTCTCTCTCTCTCTCTCTCTCTCTCTCTCTCTCTCTCTCTCTCTCTCTCTCTCTCTCTCTGAGTGTGTGTGTGTGTGTGTGATTTTTAATGGCTATGTGACATCCTAAGGAATGATTATTAAATCTCCACACATGGATTTATTAACAGAGGCCACATCAGGCTGATAAGATAACTTAGTAGGTGAGAGAACTTGCCACTGAGCCTGAGTTTGGTCCCCAGGATCAGATGGTGGAAGGAGAGAACCAAGTCCAGCAAGCTGGCCTCTGACACCTTGTGCTATGTGAACACACACGAATTTGTAATAAAAACAGTTAATGAAGGAGGCCAAGGCAAACAGGCATTAAGCAGTATCCTACTGATTTAACAGCTTCATTCTTATTTACTTTCAGATGGCAGTCAACTGTCATGGTCATAAGCCCTGCAGTGATGCAGTCTGATCTTCATGAGTTCTGCTTCTAAATTAATATATTAACTGTGTATTATATAACCCTTGGCACTTATAATTCATACAAGGAAGAAAAATCATAGTGAGATACCTGAGGCAGATTTTTACCCTTCCATTACTCTGTCCTCTAATTATTAAATAAAGTACACCAGACCTGAGCCCTTAGGATAGGCCAGGTGTTATCCTCAGACACTTGGTCCTCTGCACCTTAGCTTTCTCCACAATAATGCAGAGAAATTGCATTACCTGCATTTACAGACCTGGGACCCAGATTCAGTAAGTTCAATGCCCTGCCCAAGGCCAAGTCACAGCTGCTTCACCCAAAACCCACATTCCTGTTTCTAACACACTCTATTCTTGCTTTCCATTTCTCCCTTCATGATCATACTATTTATTATTATTTAAAATATATGATACGGTGTAGGAGCTGGAGTAATGACTCAGCAGTTAAGAAAGTGTATTGCTCTTACAGAGGATGCAGGTTCCGTTCCCAGACCTACATCAGGCAGCTCACAACATCCTGTAATTCCAGTTCTAGGGCCTCCAAGAGCACTTCCACACATATAAACTCACACAGGCGCACATACACATAAATTTGAACTTAATTATCAAAAGTTACCTAATACAATGTAAATATTCCGTAAGTATGGCAGTAAGGAAATTATAACAAGAAAAATTCAAAGACCATACTATTTACAAAGAATGAAAGACTCAATACATTGTGGAGCCTATGAATCTCTGATTTACTAATATCTACTATGAAAGCTTTCAGATACATAAAAAATTTAGGGATGACTGGAATGAAACCATCTTCTATCTACCAACAGCTTCCACGATTACCAACTGAGATACAGTCCAGTTCATCATTATCTCCTCCACTACCCTTGGCAGCCTAAGAGAAATCCCAGATGTGATAATATTCCTTAATTTAATATGCATATTCCAAAAGTAAGTACACATTTGTTTGCAAATTTTAAAGGCATATAAAGCCCTTGGATGCCTAACTTCCTTATATTCACAATCCTTGAAATGCTAAGAGGAGATTCTTGATTAGCTCAATATAAAACCTTTCACTCCTTCTTCAAAGGATCACTCAATCCACTTCTTTGTGTATACAAAAACTTAACTGTGTGTTAGACAGCATGCCAAGCACAAGCTTACAAAGGTACATACGTGCCAAAGCTCCTCCCTTCTGAGAGTTCCCACAAAGACTTCAACCCTTACCCAAAAACCTTGACACTTCAAACAGGCTCAGTTATAAATCTAGCTAGGGACCTGCCTTCAGTCTACTTAAGGCCCTCAAAAGCAAAAGACCCCACAACAGCTTTCCCTCCGGAGGAGCCTATCTCCAGAGTCTTCAAAGGCTGTGTGACACCAAAGTGCACTCTCATGTGGTTAGCAGAGTCATCCCGTGCCCTTCACAGAGGATATAAGGATAAATATAAAAAAAAAAGATGGTGTTATGTGAACTATAGAGACCCAGACAAGCTCTCTGGCTACTATTTCTGTAGATGTTCTCAGCTACCTCTAAAACCTTTTGGTTATTTTGACACTTTCCTCTTTTGAAATTTTGAATCATTAAACTAGAAAGAAACCTGAGACTGAATTCAACACCTCCATACTTACAGATGATGAAAATAAGAACTAAAATATGACTAGACTAAGGCAGAGGTCACAGACTGGTCATCTACAGGGAGTTCTGACTCCTTCAGTGTTTTCAATTTCAATTTTAGAACTTGGGAGACTGCATAGAATCCAGACTTCTAACTTTATTGACTGAAAGAGCAAACAACACTAAATCCGTGTGTGTGTGTGTGTGTGTGTGTGTGTGTGTGTGTGTGTGTGTGTGTGTGTGTCCCACGCACACTCTTGAGTTTTGAATGCATAGTTGTGCATTCGTGTGGGCAAAAGTCAGAAAACGATTTCTAGGAGTTTATCATTTCCTTCCCCAATGTGGGTCCGGGAGACTGGATTTAAATCAGCAGCGCTGCCAGCAAGAACCTTTACTGGCAGCACGATTTCACTAGCCCTAAACTCATATTCTTGCATGACAACTCTGCCTGCTCCTCAGCCAGGGCCTGGATTGTTCAGTTTGCCCCAGGCCTCGATAACCCTGGTTATCCACTCTATGGCTAAGGATTAGCTACCATCTGCCATCAATCCCCTGGGCCTTCCCTTCATCTTCCTTATCTATCTCACCCTAAAACTTTCATTAGCAAGATCTGGCCTAAGGTCACACACTTGTGTAGAATTTCTCCTAAAGCCTGTATAAATGAGATAGAATCTACTCTAATTCTTTTCTGGAAAAGTCTCCTAATAGTCAACACAACCCCAATCAAAATCCCAGCAGGGAGCTGGGAGCATAGCTAAGCGGCAGAGCACAGCTTAACATACCAAAGGCTCAATCTCCAGGACAAAACAAAAATAAAAGTGAAAAAAATGCCAGCCAGTTTGTTTTTATAAATTGAAAATATAATTCTAAAATTTATGCAAGTACAAATAACCCAGCTTAGCAGGGGAAACTTTTTAGAGATTTGTGTTATTCTTAATTATGTGTCTGTGTAGGGGAATGCACACATATGAGTGTAGGTGCATACAGAGTCCAAAAGATCACTGGGTCCCCTGGAGTTGTAGTTACAGCCAGTTATGAGCTGTGGATGCTGGGAACCAAACTTGGGTCCTCTGCAAAAACAGCACATGCTTTTAGCCACAGAGCGTCTCTTCAGTCCCCAGAGTCTTTTTTTTTTTTTTTGGGGGGGGGCGAGTTTCAAGACAGGGTTTCACTGTGTAACAGCTATGGCTGTCCTGAAACTCACTCTGTAGATCAGGCTGACCTAGAACTCACAGAGCTCCCCCTGCCTCTGCCTCCTGAGTGCTGGGATCACAAGCATGCACCCCAACTGCCCAGCTACCCAGATTCATTTTTAAAAAGGGCTAAGTTACAAGATTTTTTGTTTTGTTTTGTTTTTGAGTCAGGGTTTCTCCTCTGTGTAACAGCCCTGGCTGTCCTGGAACTCATTCTGTGGACCACCTGCCTCTGCCTCCTGAGTGCTTGGATTAAATGAGTACGCCGCCACCACCACCCAGCTAAATTACAAGATTTAAGTTAATAGCTTCAAGATCTATTACAAAGCTATAGTAAAGCCAGGGTGCTGTTGTGGAAAAGATGCAGGGTGAAGGTGATGGCTGAGTGGTAGGGCACTGCCTAGCATGTATGAATGCTTAGGTTCAGTCCCAGGAGGTGGGGTAGGGAGAAAGATCCATAAGTGTGACAGAGGGGAAAAGATTTTTGAGTGCACGGACATCCAGAGTGACACCCGGATTCAGTCCTAGCTCTGCCCTTATGAGTCTTGGAAAGAAACTTCGCTAAGCCTCAGTTTATTCATCCACAAAGTGACAGAAAATCTAGACTGATAAACCACAAGACTGTCTGAGATAACAAGTGAAGAGATCAATGGAGTACCTGTCAGAGCCCTCAGATTTAACCCAAACTTGGTCTTTCCAGGCTTCTTTCTCTACTCTTGGCTCAGAGACCTCAACACTTTACATCATGTCCATTGTTTGTTTTAATAGAAAACCAGTGAATGGCCTGAGCTTAGCAGAGTGGCTCAGCTGTGAGAGGGCTTGCCTAACATCCCCAGTGCTCACTCATTAGTGCGATGTAAGCTAGGTATGGTGGCACACACCTGTGATCCCAACATTCCAGAGGCAGACAACACAGTAAGCTTGAGGCCACTATTAAGGCTACATGAGACCTTATTTTTTAAAAGGGGGAAAGAAAAACAAAACAGAAAACAATGTTTTTTTCCAACTATTCAAGACAAATCAACACTTGGGGTTGCAGAGCTCAGTTTATCCTGAGGTTTCCAGCAGTCTCCCTCTCTGTCCGCCCATCTCTCCATAACTCACAATCCGCCTTCCACCAGCATCGCACATGCAGTGGTAACTCATGGCCTGCACACAACTAGACCAAACGACACGCCCTTATCAACACAGCAGCACTGGCTCAGCAGTGGACAATCCCTTCTCTTCACAGCAATGCCGCTGGCTTTCCTCCTGACATTCTAGTTGTCCTTTAGTCTTTGATGGCACTTCATCCTCCATCTCCCCTTTAAACAGTAGGGGTTCTTCGGCTTCTAGGCCCTCTTCACACTTCACTTTATACCAGTGGGACAGAGTCAAACCCGATGGAGGGAAGCTAAGTCAGTAAGGCAATCTAGAGCATCATGAGGCATGCCTCAGAGATGGTGGGGACTGTGGCAAACTAAAGACCACATACATGTTCTATGTAATGGGCATCACCACACTATTGCTGCCATGCTTTCGGAAATATGATGGAAAGGCCAGGGACATGACTTGGCAGGTAAAGGCTCTTGCTGACAAGCCTGATGATGTAAGTTTAACCCTCTTGAAGGAGAGAACTGACTGCTGCCTGTTGTCCTCTGATCTTCACAATTGTGTGCATGTATATACCTCCCCCGACACACGCAATGTGAATAAATGTAAAAAGAGGAGCTAAAGAGAGGAAGCACCCAGTTAGGTTCCCAGCACCCACATGGCAGCTTGCAACCATCCCTAACTCCAGTTCCAAGTGATCCAGCACTCTCTTCTGGCCTGGTGAGGTGAGCACCAGACACCCATATGGTATACTTTCATACATGCAGGCAAAATGCTCATATACATAAATAAAAATATAAATAAATATTTTTAATGTAAGAAGAAAGAAATGTGAGAAGAGTGCTAAGTGATCTCATTTTCCAAAATTCAAAGGCTAGACTTTAATGTACAATCCCAGTGTTAACTGTTGGCCCACATTAAACAGACACATACACACACACACACACACACACACACACACACACATATTTTGGGTGAAGAAAACAAAATAAAAACATGTCAGAGAGTCAAAACTAGGGTGTAGGTGGACAGTCAGTTTATAGTTTGGGGGTGGGGGTTTCTTTTGTTTGAGATAAAGGCTGACCTCAGACTTCCCATGTAGCTAAGGATAACTTTACATTTCTCATCCTCCTGCCTCAACTTCTCAAGTGCTGGGATTCCAGGTATGAGCCACCACACCTGGTTTACTCAGGGGACCAAACTCAGGACCTGGAACATTCAGAGCAAGCCCTCTGCCACCTGACCTACATCTCCCTCCAGGCAGGATGTGGCCTCTAAACTCTTCCCAAGCAGCAGAATCTCCTGTGGCTTACACTCCAAAGAGCCCCAAATTTGTATCATCACCCCGCCTTCCTTCCTGAGCCCCAGATCCATATGAACCAATGCCTGCTGGAACATGCTTTCCCTGCCTTGCAGGCCCTCAAACTCAGCATCTTCACAGCCACACCCTGCTCCTGCCAAGTTTTCTCCATTAAGGACCTGAGGCACCTGAAGTCTGGGGATCATCAGGACCCTCCCTCTCTCACCATCCTCACTTCTCCAAAGCTCCTCACACTTTTTAAGTATCGCTCTGCTCACTCTCAGCCTAGTCAATGCCACCAACCCTGAGCTTATTGTTACAGCCTCCAAACGGCTTCTCCACTGTGGCCTCCTAGATTCTAGCCACTACTCTGGAGCTGGAGGGATCCTTTTAAGATGCAGATCAATGCAGGTCCGACCTCTTCAATGGCTTACTATTGTTCTTAAGATCAAGACCCAAATCCCATCTCTACAACCTGAAGTCTCCAGTATCTCAAATCTCTCTTCTAATCCTCCTGCTGGACCTCAGGACTCTGCCTTCCCTGAACACTCCCTTCCCACACAAACAGGCCCACATTCCTTCCCCATACCCCTTGATCCTTCAGGACATCAGAAGCAGCAATGGGCTTTTGACTATACATGCTCAGGGCTTCAGCTACATCCTTTTTATAACATTCACCAAAATGGGTCTTTACTTCTTAAATATCTTCCTCTCTAGATCCTAAGTCCATCAGAAGACTGTTGCTTGCCCGCTGTGGCATCCCAAATAACCATAATAACCCAGGCACACACTTCAGACACAGCATTTGTGAGCACACTAAGGAGACTGTCAAAGGGAACACCTGTCTTTACCTCCATCGCACACACATATCATAAACAGTCCATTAACCCCACTGGTAGCACCCAACTCACAAACAACAGAAATGATGGACAACACGGCACTCTTCCCAGGCAGACCTGCCTCCACTTTCCTCCCTCTCCTACCAGGAAATCCCGGTACCACCATGGACAAATTCTCCCCGTCTCAAAACTTTCTCACTACTAGCCAGGCATCCTTTAATCCCAGTACTTGGAAAGCAGAGGTAGGAGAATCTCCAAGTTCGAGGCCAGTCTGGTCTACAGAGCAAGTTCCAGGATAGCCTCGGCTACCCAGAGAAGTCTAGTCTTAAAAAACCAAAGTCAATCAACCAACCTAACAAAATCTTTCACATTGCTTCCTGATGAAGCTGAACGACTAAAGCTGGAAAGAAAAAAAAAAAAATCTTCAAAATCTAGAACAGTGGTTCACAACCTTCCTAATGCTTCAGCCTTTAGCACAGGTCCTTGTGTTGTGGTGACCCCAACCATAAAATTATTTCACTGTTAACTTCATGACTGTAATTGTTCTACTGTTATGAATTGTAAATATCAGATTGAGACCCCAGTAAGGTTGCAAAAAACAGGTTGAGCATCCTACCTACCTAGCAAGTAAAGTTCAAGTTCAGCCCTGAAAAACTGGCTGTGATAGATACACTGAGAATCTGAAGCTGGACACAGTCTCTGAGAAGAAAGGATACCTAGATCAATTTTCAGTGCCTGTCTATCAATGACACGCCTGCTATAAGCAGCAAGTAAAGTCAGTATAGCAGCCATCCAATTACCCTCTATGACCTATATGGGTTGTTCTCCAAATTGGAATATACTCATATATTTGAGGATCTAAGAGTTCTTTATAAGAAGTGTTCCAGGGCTGGAGAGATGGCTCAGAGGTTAAGAGCACCGACTGTTCTTCCAGAGGTCCTGAGTTCAATTCCCAGCAACCACATGGTGGCTCACAACCATCCGTTATGAGATCTGGTCCCCTCTTCTGGTGTGCAGATATACATGGAAGCAGAATGTTGTATACATAATAAATAAAATCTTTAAAAAAAAAAAAAGAAGTGTTCCATTATGTGATTTCTTTGAGAAAACAATCCTTTAAAATGTAAAATAAGCAAAAATTCCTGGGTAAATTCAGTGTTGTCACTTGTATACGTGTGAACATAATGAAACCAATTGGTCAAGGAGAAAACACAAGCAGAATTAACATGCAAATGGTTCCCTGTAGCAGGTAAAGGGCAAAGTGACATATTTTTTAGTAATTTGCAGACAATATCAATTGGATTAGCCTATAAGCCACAGTAGTTAGTTGATCAGGCTTGCTAAACTCAACATAGAGAGCCTCAGTTCAGTTCACCAGAATAGCATTTATCATGGTAACTTAAATTTTACTTGGATTTATTGCATTTGTAACCTTGAGTTTATGTTGCACACAAAAATGTTTTGATTTACGGGTGTATCAAAACCCTACCAGAAGAACTTCATACACAAGTTTATGTGTGAACACACGAGTAAATTCAAAACTAGGTGAACACTAAGCATCTGTGAGAGCTTTTTGTTTAAAAATCTGAACCAGGTATGATGGCACACACCTATGACCCCAGCATTTATGAGGCTAAGGGAGAAGGATGGCAGGCTAGAAGCCAGCTGGACTATGCCACCTTGTCTCATAAAAATAAAAATAATCTGTGCATTACTCAAAATCACATGAGTGACTGTAGATACACAGACACATATAGAGCATGTGTTTGTGCATAATGTATGCCTCTAAACAACACAACACAGGCCTTACATTAATCAGTAGCTTTTACCCACACATTCTCTTCAGTGTACTCTGTCAAGCTCAGTCTAACCAAGGTCACAAAATGTAAGGGCCTGTGGATGCCAACTGGTAAGGGGTGGGGCTGGTCAGGGCACGAGGAATTTTTTTTCCTAAAAAACCTTCTTTATCTATGCCCCCTGCCCCCCCCCGCCCTTTTTTAGCCTCAGTGTAGTAGGATTGAAAGCTCGGAAAATATTTCACTTTTCCCTTAACTACACCAAAAGAAAACATTACATAAATATGATAAATGGTCTCGGTGTGGGGGGCTGTGACAGTGAGTGTGTGGATTGTATTGTAGCAAAATAAAAACAGAGTTCACACTCTACTTGAGGGGGTGGCAACATGAAAATTCAAGACTGTTACAGGTCTCTCAATTTTAAAGTAAATCTAGTTCATATTATAAATTTATATTAGTTCACTTTATGTTAAATGTATGTTTAAAGAAAACACTTCGAATTTTAAAACCCTGGCAACAGATTTTTTTTTTTTTTTTTGAGTTCCTGAACACTATGATGGCCAAAAAATAGTATGTCTGCAAACCAGGGAGCAGGGAAACAACCAGTTTGCAATCGGCTCTCACATCTCCTTCCAGCTGCCACCCCCAGCATCTTCACGGCCTCCCCATCTGACAACACGCCTTCAAGGCCAGCACTCAGAATCCTCAAGTCTGCCCACTCACGTTGACCCTCTGCGGTCCTGCACAGACACTAGCAGGGCTCTCCATCCTCTGAAGCTCCGCTCGCTCCGGGTGTCTAGCCTCCCAGGCGTTTGTCCCGACTCGCTCCTTACTCATTCCTCGGGGTCCCTCCTCAGTCACTGTCTATGCGCGGCACCCCGTCGGTTCCACTAACCTCTGATGTTGAACAAACACACCGGACCACGTAAAGCACCTCCAAGAGGCGAAACGGAGAAAGCCACAAACTAACTCGTCACATCGTGGTACCAAGGCCCCCTGCCACTCAGGAGCCAGCCGTCCATTCACTTGCGCGTGCACCGAGCGTTCCCCGAGGAAGATGTGCGACCCCCGGGTCCCCGAGGCCTTCCAGGCCGACAGTCGAGGGTTCGCTGGCGGTGGGTGTCCGAGGCACCGAGAAGCCACACCGCCCGAACCAGGCGCGCCTCGGTCCCGCCTCGGAGCTGCGTGCGATTTCCTCTCGGGCTCATCTTCCCGCTTAGGCCGCCCGGCCCCGCTGCCCGCCTCCCCGGGCTCGGCGGTCCCCAGCTTCCCGCACCGAAGGCCCGGCGACCCTCGCACCTCCACCGAGGTCGCGAGCCGCCCTCGGTGTCGCCGGACCGCCAAGAACCGAGGCCACAGCCGCCCCGGCCCGCTCCTCACCGCGGCCCCCGCCCGGCCCCGCCATCGCCGCCGTCGTCTCGGCCCGGCGACCTCTCCCCCGCCTCGCGGGCCCGCCCGCACCAACCGCGCCGGCCCCGGCCCCGGCCCTCACCCGCGACAGGGTGAGGTCGGTCATGAGCTGCTCGAAGGCCCGCGTCTCCTCGGCCTGCCGCTGCGTGTGCAGCGCGATCTTCTCGCTGAACTTCCGCGGGTTGGCGCTGCCCGAGCCCGGCGAGGCGGCCATGGCGCGCGCCCCGCGCGAGCGGGACAGGCAGACGGCAGGCGCGGGGCCCCGCGGCTCGGCCCACCCGCTCGGTCCGCAGGCCGCCCAAAGCCGCCGCCCGAAGCCGCCTCCGGCACGACCCGGCAGAGGAGCCGCCGCGGCCCCAGAGCCAGCGAGCGGCCGGGAGCGCGCCGAGGTCCGCCCCCACGCGCCGGCCCCGCCCTCGGCGCCGCCTGTCGGGCCTCCCGGCCCCGAAGCCCGACCTCCGGCGCGCGGACGGAGCGCTCCTGCCCGCCGTCCCCAGGCTGCCGACCCCCTCACACCTCCATCCCGTCTGCAAAGCTAAATCGCGCCCACGTGTGAGCGCCGCTGGGTACCACTGCCCACGCCCCCAGCTTCGGGATGGCTTTCGGATTTAGGTGACTCGTTGGCGACAGGGTTGTGCCAATACACTTACCCTCTTCAAGCGAGCGTAATTGAGTTTGCGGGTGCAACCTGATCGACCTCACTTTGAGGAGTTTACCACAGAGTGTACCTGGGGACCTCATTGGACCGGACTGGAGCCCAACAACTGCCTCCTCCTACCCATTCCGGTTGAGTTTCCTGATGGCCTTCTGAGGTCATCATTACCACCACCACCACCAAATCAGCCTAAGCCTGGATGTGTTTCTAACCCTAGCTCCTGTTTTACTCCAACTACGCTGGCCACGCCGGCCCAGCCACTTCACTTCACAGCCAGAACACCAGCCCCCATTCTTTGCAAGGGGCCCTGGGGTGTCTTCAAAACCCAGCTTCAGAAGGTGCCAACTTTTTTTTTTTTTTAAAGATTTGTTTTATTTGTAACTATGTGTAAGTGTGTGGATATGTACACGAGTATGCAGTTGCCCACGGAGATCAGAGATGCCCCTTGGACTGGGAACCAAACTCCGGTCCTCTGCAAGAGTGATATATACTTTTAACGTAGAGGTTTTCAATCTTCCTAGTGTTGCGACCCTTTAACACAGTTCCTCATGTTGTGGCTACCCCCAACCATACATTATTTTCATTGCTACTTCATAGCTGTAATTTTGTTACTTTTATGAATTGTATTGTAAATATCATATATCCTGTGAAAGGGTCCCTCAACCCCATAGGGGTCTCGACCCACAGGTTGAGAACCCCTGTCTTAAAAGCTGAGCCATCTCTCTGGCCCCTCAACTTTACCTTTTTTAAACAGCCAGTTGCCTAATCAGGTTTTCCCTTTTCAGCCCAGAAGCTGCTTCCAGCATCATTGTATACTAAGATGTCCTAGAGAGTGTGGAGTGCATTTGTGTTTTATAAATCAGGATGCATTAGAGACATGCAGAAAAGTACAGAAAATAACATTGATAACACCCACACACCTCATGATTAAACCATCAAAACATTTTTGCAGGGCCTAGGAATGGTGTTCAGCTGTATTGCGCATGTATGACAAGCCCTGGGCCTTTGGTTTGATTCCAGCACTGCAAATAAAATTTAAAAGGCATTTTGGGGCCAGCTAACTGACTCAGTGGATAAAAGCTTGATGACCCGAGTTTGATCCCTAAAGCCCATGTGGAAGGACAGAACTGAGTCCTGCAATTGTTCTTTGACCTCCACATTCAGGCTGTAGCAAGCACACACCTAAGTGCTTATGCACGCACATGTGTGCATGTGTGTGCACACACACAGAGACATACACACTCACACACAGAGAGACATACACACACAAATACATACACACATCACACACATACACACACATACACACACAAATACATACACACTCACACACACTCACTCACACTCATACACACACACAAATACATACATAAACTCACACACACATGCACACCTACACACACAGACATACATTCACACTCACATGCACACATACACACACACAGACATACACTCTCACACACACACACACACTTTTAAAAAGTCCTTTTGCTTCAAATGCTTGGAGCATATTAAAAAAAAGCCCCACCTGCATTCTTGTGTCTATAATTTTCAAAATTAACATATGCTGATTTACTGTTCATGTTTTCTGCTTTTATTGTGTATGATTTATTAATGAAGTGACAATGTGATATTTAGATTTTAAATTTGTACAAAAATGAGGCTGGGTATTATAGCACATGTCTGCAGTCCCAGCACTGAGAGGCAGAGGCAGGAAGGTCATCCTTGGCTACATCGTGAGACTGAAGCCAGCCTGGCTTATATGAGACCTTGTCACAAAAACAAAA